>NC_135224.1:4761811-4986811 GCF_052324685.1 Brachyhypopomus gauderio
TCACTCTGTGGCTGAGAGCGAGAGAGTTCCTTCAGACACGAGCAGATAATGAGTGCTTGTTTTGGGACTCACAAGCCTGTAATAAACAGCCAGAAATGAGCATGTAGAGTGTAAAACCCCTTGATTACCCATGTAGCCCTGGTAATAAACTGTGTGATACTCTGTGTTCACATGGTAATACAAATCTGTCATAACCTGTATTTACCTGGTAATAAACTGTGTACACCTGGTGATGAAGTCTCGGATGCCCTGTGTACACCTGGTGATGGACCCAAGCAGCCTGAGTGTGTTAGCGTGTTAGTGTGTTAGCGTGTTAGTGTGTTAGCGTGTTAGTGTGTTAGCGTGTTAGTGTGTTAGCGTATTAGTGTGTTAGCGTGTTAGTGTGTTAGCGTGTTAGTGTGTTAGCGTATTAGTGTGTTAGCGTGTTAGTGTGTTAGCGTATTAGTGTGTTAGCGTATTAGTGTGTTAGCGTATTAGTGTGTTAGCGTGTTAGTGTGTTAGCGTATTAGTATGTTAGCGTGTTAGTGTGTTAGTGTGTTAGCGTGTTAGTGTGTTAGTGTGTTAGCGTGTGAGGGTCCTTCATCTCCTTGTTGCTTGCATGGCAGAAGCAGTTTGTCAGATCTCACTATTTTCTCAAACTGTGCAAATGATGAAAAGAATCATGACTTGTTCTACAGAGGTACTGCCAGTGTTTGTTATTACACTTTATTAAAGAAAGGCAAACTCCTAATCAATAAAGGCAAAATCAATCAATAAAGGGGTGAAATGACTTTTATTATGGCTATTCAGCTTTAGAAAAGTGTGCTGATATTACATTTATATACAAAACCAGTCTATGGATAAGCTGTTCATCTGTTTATATCACTGATAAAATTAATTTAAAAATCACCATCATAACTATTCTGTCATTTTTGTTATTGGTCAACAACAGTGCTTTCCTCGTGGCCATTTTGCAGGTGGGTCAGCACACCTGTGTTTAGTGTGTTAAGTGAATTTAACAGAGTGGTTCAGAATTACAGCGCCTGTTTGTTTGAAGTCAACTACTCTCCTTTTGCATACCAATTAAAACTAAGTGCACAAAACATTTGTTAGCTAATACATTACATACTCATTGTTTTCACTGGTTTTTATAAGTTATTTTAATAGTCTTTGGTAGTTTCACAGATGACCTTGCACGTTTTGAAAGCTGCGTGTTTAAATCAAGCTCACGTTTGCCATTGATTTAGCCAATTAGCTAGCCCACTGCAGGCTAGCTTTAACAGATTTGTTTCTATTTATCACAGAACTTGACATGGCTATCCACAGACACGTTCTGTGATTCATTTGATCAAGCTAACCGCAAATTTCTGGACACCGGGAAAATTTCTACTGTTGCAGTTCATGTTATAGGCCTACATGGTGGTCCTGTCATTTACTTAGAGCTAAACACAGCATTCAGAAGGAAGCCGTAAGATTGAACTGCACTCCAGGCGAACTGCACATTTCTTTATACTGCCGCCGTTCCAGCTCACGCGCCTTTTTACCTTTATTGATGTTTACCGTAGCAAGCTGTTAATTGCGTTCTACGAGCTCTATAGTCCTCTGGGCTCCACCCTTCCCCCCCAACACAAACACACACACACACAAAGACAGAAATACGTTTGATCTGCTGCTCATATTGGGCTTGGACGTGGTTCTGTTCTAGGTGGACATGTCCTGGGTCATCATGCAGGTCCTGCTACCTGACCTGCTGCACTGTACCGTTATCTCCTGAAGAGCCAAACCAAACCTTCCTCTCTCCAGCATTCAGATGTTCATCATGGGTTTTATGATCACAGCGTAATGTTCCCGACTCTCCTATCAAAACTCAACGCTGCAATTATATTTCTTTTGCCCCCCACCCACTTTTCTCAGAATTCAACTACACCCTTGTTTACATTCCCTATTTAGAGAAGCCAACATTTCCTTTGCTGCCCACCCAACTAAAGACCTCGGAAAGAAATCCAGTGCAAGCAGACTTTTAACATTAATTAATAATGAAACATGCAAAATTCTTGCAAGAGGCCATAATTCAATGGCAAAACATTAGCTTAACATTTCAAATCAAAACGTGCTATTGATGACCAAAATGAATGAATAACTAGATCATTAGAGTACTTCTCATGGCTAGCTTAATGTGTGACCCCTGTTCTTCTTGTAGTGAATAGATAACATTTAGAATACAGATATGAAACCGATATACTATCCCCATCCCAGCCCTGACTCATCCCTAACTCATCCCTAACTCCTCCCTAACTCATCCCTAACTCCTCCCTAACTCATCCCTAACTCATCCCTAACTCATCCCTAACTCATCCCTAACCCAGCCCTGACTCATCCCTAACTCATCCCTAACTCCTCCCTGACTCATCCCTAACTCATCCCTAACTCATCCCTAACCCAGCCCTGACTCATCCCTAACTCATCCCTAACTCCTCCCTGACTCATCCCTAACTCATCCCTAACTCATCCCTAACTCCTCCCTAACTCGTGCCTAACTGAGCCCTGACTCAGCCTTCATTGAGCCCTGATCCAGCCCAGAGCTAGTCCTAAACCCAGACCAGATTGAGCCCTAATCCAGTTCTGACCCAGGCCCCTCCAAAGCCCTGACAGATGTTACAAATTAAAACTGCACAACTGATTAAATTGGAAAGCATTTTGAGTAAATCAAAATGCAAAATACTTGTCTCAGATGTTACTTTATTTATTCATTACATGATGACTTGTCTAACACAAATAATAAAAATTCAAAACTAAGTTATGTTTGTGAACTGTCTTCTTCACAAATAAGATTTTCCTCGTGATCAGTGATCACACTGAGCTGCAGCGACTCTCTGGAGTCACTATACTGGTGCAAGCAGTGGTCAAGAATCCAGCAACAGATAGAAGAAGATAGACCTGCGAGAAGATAGACCTGCGAGAAGATAGACCTGCGAGAAGATAGACCTGTGAGAAGATAGACCTTCGAGAAGATAGACCTGCGAGAAGATAGCCCTGCGAGAAGATAGACCTGCAAGAAGATAGACCTGCAAGAAGATAGACCTGCGAGGAACTTTGCAGAAGAACTAAACATTTATTTACAGACAGGTTCCCTCTCCCAATTCTAACAAGTTCTGTTCTGTGTGCTTGGATTCCAAAAGAGAAAATCCTCCCAAAACTTACAGGCAAAAACGTACCTGAACGTAACACCAGCCTCTGGACATGGGGTGTGTTGGGCCTGGGGCGCCCTGTGGCGCCCCCTGCAGTCTGTCAGCGGGATCGCTGCTTTTCACCTCTCGCTCCCCTCAGATGGCATTACACGCAGGGTGGGGTTGCTCCGCCGGTGACAGGCAGCCAGCGAGGACGCGCCGGCCCGTAGGATAATTCGATCAGCCGCGGGCCGTGCTTTCCCACGATTCCTCCCTTTCCACCCACTCTCTCCCATTGTGCTGGGTGACTCCCGCGCCCTTATGGAGCCGTTCTGATATTGGGCGTGCTTGCAGGCACTCGGTTGGCCAAGAATGTAAGCCCCCGAGTGCATGGGTGCTCCATGTAGGAATGTAAGCCCTTTCGCATGTTTGGGTGCTGGAAGATGACTGCGCTTACCTCATGTTTGATACGTGTGGCCTTCTGGGTAACCTTTGCTTGTCTTCTGCACTCACTGTAGTGCGTAATTATCTTTGGAGAAGGTACAGGAGAAAGAGTCACCCGGTCAGACACCCAGGGCACACTGCCCACGTATAAGGGCAGAAAGCAAGACGGGTGTTTTTAACGCCTCCTCATGTCAGCAACTGCAGACTGTGGGCTACCTGCAATCCAGAGATCAGACACCGAGATCAGACAGGTGGGAGAGCTTGGAGATCAGACACGCAGGGGCTCGGAGTTCACGCATGCGGGGCCCAGAGATCGGACATGCGGGGCCCAGAGAGCGAGCAGGGTAGCAGAGAAAATGGAAGACACGTCGGCGGACGTGTGACGGTTAGCAAAGGGACGTTGTCGTCGGAGTGCACAGCCCTTCATGACTCGATGCTGCCTGACAGCTTGCTCACCGCTCCAGGACAGAGTCCTGCTCAACCCCACCCCCCACCCCCTCCACCAATCCAGAACAGCCCAACTCTTGAGATGGATTCAGTTGTTCTAATGCAAAGCCCCGGAGGTGAAATGTTCAAACAGATTGAAAGAAAAACATGTCAGAGCTCAGGGTTCACTGTTTGCAGTTTTCCCTGCTCCCTGTCATTCCTTTGGCCACTAAGATGAAAGCAGGGGGAGACGACTGCACTGCACTGGGGTAATACTGCCATCTGCTGGCGACAAATGGAAACGTCCTTGCAGCCATTTCTGACGCTAAATAATTCCTTTGTAGTAAGATCTGAAACCATCGCGTTGAATAAATCAAATAGACAGCAAAAGAACACCAAGATTTAACCAGTAGCTTCTAAATCAGCAGGTTCTAATTATCCCGCATAGGAACTTGAAAGTTCAAGGCTGTAACTCGTTTTATGAGACCTACTGTACTTTCACCGGTGTTCTTAGAATAAGTTCACAAGAAGATGAAGAGTACGTTGGTGCTGTAGTGTAAAGTGAAACCCAGTAACAGGACAGTCGGGTTTCATCATCATCAACTATGAGAATTTGTAAATGGACACATAAAAACAACAGGTGGATATTCAAAGAAAACAAATGAATGTGGATATTTGCCCCCCACCGCAGGTCAGGAGCAGCCTCGGGTGGTCATCTCCTGGTGAACACCATCCCTGTCTCGACCAACCCTGCCCTACAAGTGTCTACTGTTACACAGCGCTGGACTCCTGTTCACTGGGAAGCTCGGTTATTCTCCTCCAGGCTATCTGTTCTCACTTCCTGCGTCACACATGACTACCTGCAACCAACCCGTGTGCCTGCGGCGTCCCGAGAAGCCCCCAGTAACATCTTGTAGTTGTGCCATCTACAGCTCAACTGATGTCCTGCATAATGTGCGCGCCTAGTCCTGCATCAGGGCTCCACAGGACCGCGATTGGATGCATATTTTTGAGGGGTGTGTAGCATTCTCGACTCAGCAGTGACACTGATGCTGTAAAAAGAAAAACAAAACAGAAACACACAATTTTGTGTTGCACCCAAATAATATCTGGACAGAACTGTTCCTGTGGGCAGAATCTTGCCCGTGATGAAGAGAGGGTGATTGACGATTTATGCATGTCAACATTTGACTGTCTGTAACTGCATATTCACTTGTAAGACAGCACAAAATAATGAAGTGGACAGGTAAAGGCAGGCACGTGCATACGGTTGCAATGAGGCGCGTGTATGTGCTCACGTGTGCGACCGGCCTGGGTCGAGGCTTATGCCTGCGCGCGTTCACGCCGCTATTGTGTTAGCTCAGCACGTGCGCTGACGCCGTACAGCAAACCCGTATCCCCGGGCCGCTCGCGACTGTCGGTCATCCCAGTGCACGCGCTATTGGCTGCATTAATGACGGCGCCGCCTCTCCGCGGCGGGTGATGAGCTTTGCGTCTCGCGCCATATCAATACTGATTAGGAAAGGCGATGGGCCCCAGGCTGCACGCGCCGTAATACTCTCTCCACCCATCGATGAGATGGAGGAGATACAGGCGAAGCTCTGTTTCCAAAGGATTAGACAGCTCACCGTGCAATCAAAAGTTGTTTAGATGTGTTGCTGTCTTTGTTTGTTATTTCAGTCTGACAAATTCTTTATGAGCAAATGAGATTAGATGCAGAGTTTGAAGGACATGCCCGTGATAACAAATCAGTTAAGCCACTATTAGACATGTTTTTTCGGGGGTAAAAGTAATGTTGCTTTGATTAATTTATTTACCCCCAACATTTGTCAATAGATCAAGATACCAATTTCACTTCATAAAAAGATTATGTTTTTTTACACCTGATGTTAGCATGTGAGTCGTCAGGGTCCAGTGTTGCTAAGTGAGAATTATCAAAAGAAATGTGCTATGCACAGTGAAAGAAGCTACAAACTCTTCATTTTGCACAGTGTGGGATAATCCTACATTAGACAAAATTACATCAAATCATAAATTATATACAGAGCAAGGGACAGAAAACACAATGTGTACAGGGCAAGAACAGACGACAGCACCGAGAGTAGAGGGTGTGACAGAAAGGCCTCCAGTCTGACCCGGGGAGGGAGATGAGTCCCGTAGGTGGAGATCTAGGGAAGTCTCCATCAGCAGAAGACTGGAGGTTAAAGGATGGGAGCTAACAGAGCAGCTATGGAGGAGTATTAACCACTATAAGAGCGGCTATGGAGGAGTATTAACCACTATAAGAGCAGCCATGGAGGAGTATTAACCACTATAAGAGCAGCCACGGAGGAGTATTAACTATTAACCACTATAAGAGCGGCCACGGAGGAGTATTAACCACTATAAGAGCGGCCACGGAGGAGTATTAACCACTATAAAAGCGGCCATGGAGGAGTATTAACCACTATAAGAGCGGCCACGGAGGAGTATTAACCACTATAAGAGCGGCCACGGAGGAGTATTAACCACTATAGGAGCGGCCATGGAGGAGTATTACCCACTATAAGAGCGGCCACGGAGGAGTATTAACCACTATAAGAGCGGCCACGGAGGAGTATTAACCACTATAAGAGCGGCCATGGAGGAGTATTAACCACTATAAGAGCGGCCACGGAGGAGTATTAACCACTATAGGAGCGGCCACGGAGGAGTATTAACCACTATAAGAGCGGCCACGGAGGTGTATTAACCACTATAAGAGCGGCCACGGAGGAGTATTAACCACTATAAGAGCGGCCATGGAGGAGTATTAACCACTATAGGAGCGGCCACGGAGGAGTATTAACCACTATAAGAGCGGCCATGGAGGAGTATTAACCACTATAAGAGCGGCCATGGAGGAGTATTAACCACTATAAGAGCGGCCATGGAGGAGTATTAACCACTATAAGAGCGGCCATGGAGGAGTATTAACCACTATAAGAGCAGCCATGGAGGAGTATTAACCACTATAAGAGCAGCCATGGAGGAGTATTAACCACTATAAGAGCAGCCATGGAGGAGTAATAACCACTATAAGAGCGTCCACGGAGGAGTATTAACCACTATAAGAGCGGCCATGGAGGAGTATTAACCACTATAAGAGCGGCCATGGAGGAGTATTAACCACTATAAGAGCGGCCATGGAGGAGTATTAACCACTATAAGAGCGGCCATGGAGGAGTATTAACCACTATAAGAGCGGCCATGGAGGAGTATTAACCACTATAAGAGCAGCCATGGAGGAGTATTAACCACTATAAGAGCGGCCATGGAGGAGTATTAACCACTATAAGAGCGGCCATGGAGGAGTATTAACCACTATAAGAGCGGCCATGGAGGAGTATTAACCACTATAAGAGCGGCCATGGAGGAGTATTAACCACTATAAGAGCAGCCATGGAGGAGTATTAACCACTATAAGAGCGGCCACGGAGGAGTATTAACCACTATAAGAACGGCCACGGAGGAGTATTAACCACTATAAGAGCAGCCATGGAGGAGTATTAACCACTATAAGAGCGTCCACGGAGGAGTATTAACCACTATAAGAGCGGCCATGGAGGAGTATTAACCACTATAAGAGCGTCCACGGAGGAGTATTAACCACTATAAGAGCGTCCACGGAGGAGTATTAACCACTATAGGAGCGGCCATGGAGGAGTATTAACCACTATAAGAGCGGCCACGGAGGAGTATTAACCACTATAGGAGCGGCCATGGAGGAGTATTAATCACTGTAGGAGCGGCCACGGAGGAGTATTAACCACTATAGGAGCGGCCACGGAGGAGTATTAACCACTATAAGAGCGGCCACGGAGGAGTATTAACCACTATAAGAGCGGCCACGGAGGAGTATTAACCACTATAAGAGCGGCCACGGAGGAGTATTAACCACTATAAGAGCGGCCATGGAGGAGTATTAACCACTATAGGAGCGGCCACGGAGGAGTATTAACCACTATAAGAGCGGCCATGGAGGAGTATTAACCACTATAAGAGCGGCCATGGAGGAGTATTAACCACTATAAGAGCGGCCACGGAGGAGTATTAACCACTATAGGAGCGGCCACGGAGGAGTATTAACCACTATAAGAGCAGCCATGGAGGAGTATTAACCACTATAAGAGCGTCCATGGAGAGCGGCACTATAAGAGCGTCCACGGAGGAGTATTAACCACTATAAGAGCAGCCATGGAGGAGTATTAACCACTATAAGAGCGGCCACGGAGGAGTATTAACCACTATAAGAGCGGCCACGGAGGAGTATTAACCACTATAAGAGCGGCCACGGAGGAGTATTAACCACTATAGGAGCGGCCACGGAGGAGTATTAATCACTGTAGGAGCGGCCACGGAGGAGTATTAACCACTATAGGAGCGGCCACGGAGGAGTATTAACCACTATAAGAGCGGCCACGGAGGAGTATTAACCACTATAAGAGCGGCCATGGAGGAGTATTAACCACTATAGGAGCGGCCACGGAGGAGTATTAACCACTATAAGAGCGGCCATGGAGGAGTATTAACCACTATAAGAGCGGCCATGGAGGAGTATTAACCACTATAAGAGCGGCCATGGAGGAGTATTAACCACTATAAGAGCGTCCACGGAGGAGTATTAACCACTATAAGAGCGTCCACGGAGGAGTATTAACCACTATAGGAGCGGCCATGGAGGAGTATTAACCACTATAAGAGCGGCCATGGAGGAGTATTAACCACTATAAGAGCGGCCACGGAGGAGTATTAACCACAATAAGAACGGCCACGGAGGAGTATTAACCACTATAAGAGCAGCCATGGAGGAGTATTAACCACTATAAGAGCGTCCACGGAGGAGTATTAACCACTATAAGAGCAGCCATGGAGGAGTATTAACCACTATAAGAGCGGCCACGGAGGAGTATTAACCACTATAAGAGCAGCCATGGAGGAGTATTAACCACTATAAGAGCAGCCATGGAGGAGTATTAACCACTATAAGAGCAGCCATGGAGGAGTAATAACCACTATAAGAGCGTCCACGGAGGAGTATTAACCACTATAAGAGCGTCCACGGAGGAGTATTAACCACTATAAGAGCGTCCACGGAGGAGTATTAACCACTATAAGAGCTGAATCAAGGATGACATCCAGATTACAAACCAGGTTGAATGGGCAACCAAATGAATCAGCAGCTAAGAGTCATCAGGCGCTGTTCATGTGAAACAGTGATGAGAGTGAGAATGAGTTCAGCATCTCGGGTTTCAAAAGGGTCATTCAGTCAAATAATATAATAATATATAATAATATATTAATAATAATGTATTTTACCATGAAGTTTCAATTCCACATTTGTCAAACACATTTGGTATTTATCTGAACTTCCCCCATATTCCCTTCCCCATACTCCCTTAACCACACTACCTCCCCCATACTCCCTTACCCATACTCCCTCCCCCATACTCCCTTACCGATACTCCCTCTAGGAGCAATCACCTCTTGCTTGATTGGAAGAACTGTGCATGAGGTCAAAGGTCACCCCCATCTATTTCTTTTTGGTTGTTCTCTAGGATATTTAATATGTACTTGTGAAATAACAAGTGAATGGATGAATCCCAGAGTGATTATTTACAGTGCTGGTGAATGGGTGAATCTCAGGGGGATTATTTAGAATGGGTGAATCTCAGAGGGATTATTTACCACACTGGTGAATGGGTGAATCTCAGTTTATTTACAATACCAGCTGTACTTAATTGTTCCCCAGTATGAAACGTCAGGATTATAAGGAATTGTCTGCTGCTCCAAAGAGGATGTTTGGTAAAAACATGGGACACAGATGTAAACAACGTTTTTCTGTAAGATGCGGAGTGTGGAGGGTAAATCGGGCCACTCACAGTTCCTGATGGAACATCAATTGGATAAATCCCCATCATGCTTTATCAAGTAGGCCCAGGTTGGTTTGAGCCCAAATATTCACATAATTTTTGTAAGGATTTACTTACCAGGTTAATTAAATGCATTATGTTTCCTACTTTGGATTTTGCCAAAATGTCTGTAATGCTCAATTGAAAGGAATTAACAGTTTCTTTGTATGATTGTTGCCATCTGCAATAGAAGAACATGACTGTACAGACGACAGCTTGGGGCTCCTACGTTAAACACAGGACTGATGGTGGGTAATGTTGGGATACCGTCGCAACATCAACAGAGAAGGAAACTGTGTACACAAATGCAGAGGTGGACATTCCAGGTTCAGAAAGTAAAAGTCCTCACCAAGATTTTGCTCAGGCTTCTTGGATTGTGTTAATTCCACTAATTTTACCTGGATTAAACTGATTAGAAAATCCAGCAAGCTTGAGTAAAATCCTGGGAAGACGTTTTACTTTCTGAACCTGGAATGTCCACCTCTGCACAAATGACACTGAGTTAAGTGTAATGTTAAGGGCCTGATATCTCCACTTGGTTGTGTGATAAATATGAGAAAATCTATTGGTGGTAGAAATCCAGTTTGTATGCGTATGTGTGCCTTTGGCAAATCAGCTCAGCAGTCAGAGTGCTTGTGGAAACAAACCGCTTGTATATAAAGAGGGCATAGCCAGGTGCTCCGTGCCTATGTCCACTATTTCAAAGAAAACAAACGATATTTAACCAGACATTGAGATATATACAGAGATTTGCATTCTTAAAAAACAATTAAGAATTCTTGGTATTGGACACAGTGCAGTAGTTAGAAAATTAAAATTCACAGATAAATTAGAGCCATATTTTAAAATGCAAATATTTAACAAGTATCTTTATGTCACTCAGGACTGACTACCTGTATTTATGTGACTGCATCAATCTTTGAAACCTACACACAACACAAAACATAATAGCTTTGTAATGTCAGGAGTTAGGGAGTATCTCCAAATTCCAGATCGATTCAGCCTTTGCTGAAGAACACCTGCAGGTCTGCACATCCCCTGGAACACAATGTGTGTTCAACTTTGCGGGGCACATCTTTTGTCCAAAATGAGCCCATCTCTCATTTATGTGCTGAAGGAGGCAATTAACCTGTGTGCGCTTTGGACAATATTCAACCAATTTAGTTAATGACCAAAGTGTCAGCCAGAATCAGGACAGGACACAGTACAAGTCTGCTGTAGCGAATAGCACTGCAGGCATGTCAGCCACAGCTTAGAAGCAGGTATCATATGGTTATAAGAAATCTCATAGCAAGTGTGAAATCAGTATTTATCTAGCCCCAAAATATCTGGATCTTTATGGTGGATCATTGTGGAGTTTTTGAGCTTTGCTATTTTGATTATTAATCTTCCTGCCTCTATTCGGGACTCAGACACAGTCTCAATGTTTAAAACTCGATTAAAGACTCATCTGTTTAGTTTGGCCTTTGATTAATCTGTTACATATTTACTACATCTCGTATCTTTTCTCCGAGGTTCACCTGGAGAGTAACATTGCAGTCGGAGCCTACAATACCAGCATCGCTGCTCCGACACGGAATGAAAGCCTGGCGTTCATCAACAGACATTTACTGTGACAATATCATAACCCAGAACTTTCATTTTTACCTTTACTTAGTCTGATTGTGTGATTTGTGTGTGACTTGATTTGTCTGTATTTTGTGTAATCTGTGTGTTAACGGGCCGCCCAATGGAGGATGGGTTCCCTTTTGAGTCTTGGTTCTCCCGAGGTTTCTTCCTATTCCCCACTATCTTAGGGAGTTTTTCCTCGCCACTGTCGCCCTTGGCTTGCTCATTAGGGTTCTGGACCCGTAGTATTGTTAACCTTTTAAATCCTGTAAGGCGCTTTGTGACAACATGTGTTGTGAAAAGCGCTATACAAATAAACTTTGATTGATTGATTATTAATTTTTAAATTTAATCCAGTCAGATTACAATGACTGAATGTTTCTGTAACAACACACGAGTCTAGAAATTCCAAACAGTAGGAAACTTCAAGGTTCCCTATTGACGTTGGACCTATTGTTCAGTCCACGCCCTATTGACATTGGACCTATTGTTCAGTCCACGTCTTCTTCCTTTCCATCCTTTGGTGTACTAGTGTACTAGTCTAGTTACAATGTAAGTACTAGCATATCTGAAATAGCCACATTTGAAACAGTATACAAAAAGGCATTTGCAGGCCTATTTTATGGGCAGAACGTGTTTATATTACATCAGCTTTCAGGTTAACAAACTAGGGTATTTGAAAAACAAATTTGCAATTTAATTCCTTTCAACCAGCAATGTCGTTTTCACATAGCTTAACTTGTCTGCCTCACTCTTTTTCAATGGAATGAAGCTTTTGCATGAAGTTTGAAGAGTGTGTAAACCATGCCCTGGTTC
This sequence comes from Brachyhypopomus gauderio, assembly GCF_052324685.1. Taxonomy (NCBI): domain Eukaryota; kingdom Metazoa; phylum Chordata; class Actinopteri; order Gymnotiformes; family Hypopomidae; genus Brachyhypopomus; species Brachyhypopomus gauderio. The sequence continues at coordinate 4,774,182 of NC_135224.1, forward strand.
ATGATATGTGCTTAACATGAACGTTTTCAAAATGCGAAGCACATGATTGAATTCCCGCCATCTTCAAAACGCTCAACCTTGTGGTGGCATGACTTCATGCAAATAAGGACCCCCACCCCTCCTGCATGTGCAATGTTTTAACAAATAATCGGCATCACAGGAAATTAGAACAACAGTTACGAGCGAATTATTATCATGTCGTTTAGTGCGTAGTTTGTGCCTAGCTAGACTACAACCATTTGCTTTCTGAACTCCTTGTGGTGGTGTGCGACGCAGTTCGGAACAAACCATTACTCGAGGGGAGAACTGACAATCCACTGTAAAATCCACCTGCGTTTGAATGATTAATTTAGTTTAATATACGTGTATACGCATTTGGCCCAATATTTCTTGCGTAAATATTGTCGTATTTAAAGTCTGGAGAGAATAGTTTTTAAAACGGGCCACTTGGTACAACTCGGTGGGTCCCCACTCTTCACGACAGACGAACCTTCCGGTCTGCGCCGTATGTGAAGATTTGTTAACGCAGGCTGTTTGATTGTATGTTTTAGGTGTTTCTGGTGTTTTTCCCCCCACAATTTCACCATGTCGGTGGCTTTTGCGCCTCACAGGCAACGCGCGAAGGGTGATATCACACCCGCGGGGATACAAAAGGTAAACATATTTTAATAATGGTGCGGAATATGGTGACCGAAGCTAACGGCTAACTCCGCTAGCTGGAGGGTGACGCCGAAGCCGTCCTCGCGAGCGCCTCTAATATCCGTGTGGCGCGAACACACAAGTCATTAAATAAATGATTTATTTGACCCCGCTACATGTTGTGTTACGGCCAACGAGCTCGCCGGCCCCGCGAAAGGCCCACGTTCCTGTAGCCAACATGTTGGTTGTCGCCAGTGATGAACGTAAGCCGTTGCCTTTGTTAGCTTAGCATGGAGCTAACGGCTCCCGACGTTCACCTGACTGGGCTCGCGCTAGTAGCTGGGGGGCTCGCGCTAGTAGCTGGGGGGCTCGCGCTAGTAGCTGGGGGGGCTCGCGCAAGTATCTGGGGGGGCTCGCGCAAGTATCTGGGGGGGCTCGCGCAAGTATCTGGGGGGGCTCGCGCTAGTATCTGGGGGGGTTCGCGTTAGTATCTGGGGGGGCTCGCGCTAGTATCTGGGGGGGCTCGCGCTAACTGGGTTCTCTCCGTGGCGAATATGAGGCGGCGAGCCCGGCGGACGCGGCCGTGTGTGGGCGAGGGCCAGGCCGGCTAGAGTGGCTGTTGGTCCGGGGAGGTTAGCCTAGCTGTCCCGCTAGCTGAAGAATGAAGTAGCTGCGAGGGCTTGTTTGGGTCGCACTAGGTTTACTGTCACATTAACTGTTATAAACCTCGCTAATAGTTTCAATCTTGACACTGTCGATAAAGCTCGGACGTCTAGAATTGAACCCATGTTTTTAATGAAGATTATAACATTCTGACACGCAGAAGTTTATAATATTCAAACTAGCTACAGTGAAGAAGGGAAATCAGTGTTTAAATTTGTCTTCCCAGTTACTTGATGAAAACAACCAACTGATTCAGTGTATAATGGACTTCCAAAGCAAAGGAAAAACTGCAGAATGTTCCCAGTAAGTTCATCTTAATTCGTTGCTTTATTTTTAACATGGCTTTGTACCTGATCTGAATCATTTTACATGCAGTGTTTTGATTTTTTTTCCCTCACGTGTAGTTTTGGTGCATTGTGTTTAATATAATGCATTGGTTCACTTGTATATATAAACCAAACTCTGTAGCTGTGCATTAATTGTAGGACGTGAGATTAACTGTGATGCACTGATGTATGAGAGTGGAGTCACATGCCTCTAACCTCCCCCAACAGTTACCAGCAAATGCTTCACAGAAATCTGGTCTACTTGGCCACAATAGCAGACTCAAATCAGAACATGCAGTCTCTTCTACCTGCTGTGAGTATCATCTTTCCTCTTTGTTCTGTATGGAAATTCCATCAGTTGGTATTTACAGATCTTTAAACTGAAGGAACGCGAACACACTGTGGGGTGCAGTGATTTCTCTGTAGGCCCCGTGCTCCACACATTGGTGTTTCTCCTGCGCTGAGACACATGAAGAGCTTGTTTGCTCTAAAACAGCTGTGACGCAGCACAGCAAACGCACACCTGTGATTGGCCGATTCTGAGACCTTCTGCTGCAGTGGGTTCGAGTGCGCTGTGCTGTAACTGGCGCTGTGCAGAACGGCCCTCGTCAGCGTTCCTCACATTGTGCCACTGTGCCCAAACTAGAGCGTTAAGAGATGTGCAGTTTTTCCACACGTGCGTTAAAGTGGGGAAGCGTGGCACGTGTTGGTCTGTTAACTACTGCAGGGTTTTTGTGTGAACACGTTAACCAGCTGCTCCACTCAGCATTACATTTACATTCACACACTCCAGTGAGGAGCTGCACTGCAGTCACAGATGTAGAGGTTTACACACAAGGTCTCCGTAGGAACAGGGATGTTACATGTGTGGATCAATACCTCTGCACACCAAGGTCAAAGGGCGTTGCTTGCTCAGCTGATGGAGGCTGGTCAGAAATGCCCTTTTAAAAAATTAATTTATTTTACTAGTACAATTTAGAAAATCTCACTATAGTGCACTGCAGATACTCACCTAAAATATTGTGTAGAATTTTTTGTGTGTGTGTGTGTGTGTGTGTGTGTGTGTGTGTGTGTGTACATATACATTAGTTTAGTCTAGCGCTGGGTTGTTGTGATAGTACAGAAAGACTGGTGTAGATGTGTGTGTGTGTGTGTACGTGTACATATACATTAGTATAGTCTAGCGCTGGGTTGTTGTGATGTTGTACAGACTGGTGTAGATGTGTGTGTGTGTGTGTACATATACATTAGTATAGTCTAGCGCTGGGTTGTTGTGATGTTGTACAGACTGGTGTAGATGTGTGTGTGTGTGTGTACATATACATTAGTATAGTCTAGCGCTGGGTTGTTGTGATGTTGTACAGACTGGTGTAGATGTGTGTGTGTGTGTGTGTACATATACATTAGTATAGTCTAGCGCTGGGTTGTTGTGATGTTGTACAGACTGGTGTAGATGTGTTGTGTGTGTGTGTGTGTGTACATATACATTAGTATAGTCTAGCGCTGGGTTGTTGTGATGTTGTACAGACTGGTGTAGATGTGTGTACGTGTGTGTACATATACATTAGTATAGTCTAGCCCTGGGTTGTTGTGATGGTGTACAGACTGGTGTAGATGTGTGTGTGTGTGTGTACATATACATTAGTATAGTCTAGCGCTGGGTTGTTGTGATGTTGTACAGACTGGTGTAGATGTGTGTACGTGAGTGTACATATACATTAGTATAGTCTAGCGCTGGGTTGTTGTGATGTTGTACATACAGGTGTGTGTGTGTGTGTGTGTGTGTGTGTGTGTGTGTGTGTGTGTGTGTGATGTGCAGCCTGCAGTGTGTTGTGTGCAGCTCAGTCTGAGTGGGTTAATGGACGTGTGATTAACGGAGCGTTTCTGTCCACAGCCCCCCACCCAGAACATGCCCATGTCGGGGGGGATGAATCAGAGCGGCCCCCCCCCAGCAGCCCCCCCACGGCCACAGCATGCCGGCGGACGCCCCACCAGCGCCCCACATGCAGACCCAGATGAACGGCCAGATGCCTGGTAAGAGACCCGCTCTGCCGTCGCCTAGCAACGCTGCAGCATGGGCCGTGGGTGGTGATGTCACCGCTCCTGCGTCTCCGGGCCCCGGCGTGTGCGCCGTGTTGGCGTAACGTGGCACATACGGCGGGACTGGCGCCCTCTTGTGTCCTCTGAAATATTTACACGTTAGTTTTTTGTTTGCGCGTGGAATGTGTGCCTTCAATCAATCAATCAATCAAATTTTATTTATATAGCGCTTTTTACAACAGTTGTTGTCACAAAGCAGCTTTACAAGTGCCGAGTCCTAGCCCCCAGTGAGCAAGCCAAAGGCGACAGTGGCAAGGAAAAACTCCCTAGTTTTTTTGCATGAGGAAGAAACCTTGAGAGGAACCAAGACTCAGGGGGGGAACCCATCCTCCTCTGGCCGACACCGGTCACCATGACAACAACAATAATATAGACAGAATGTAGACAGAATGTAAAAGATGCAATAATGTCCATTTAGACCGAAAAATATGTAATAATGTCCATCATGGTGTAGGCATCCGGTTAGGCAGGAGGTGGCCGGCCAGGATGGATCGCTTGTCTCTCCTCATCTCATTATTCCTCAAGCAGGCGGGCAGCCATGTGGAGAAATGAAACAGGGAAAATTAGCTCTGTATGAGGACATATACAGGACAGGTAAAATTATAAACATTTCTGGAGTGTGGCAGCAACTCCGGCACTAAGTTAAATTATTACAGCCTAGCTAAAAAAAGGCAGAACCAGAAGGTAACATAGGCTTGGGGGCATTCTGAGACAATGGCATCCGTCCACTGCACTGTCAACAAACTTGAGTGACCACGAGCAGTGACAGGATGACAGCACCAGCACCCCAGTCTACCATAAAACCCTTCGTCTATGAACCCCTGGATCTGTACCTTTATCTAAGGGGGATATTAATTATCAAACGCTAGACTAAATAAGTGGGTTTTCAACCTAGATTTAAAGATTGTGACTGTGTCAGAGTCCCGGACACATTTAGGAAGATTATTCCAAAGCTGGGGGGCCTTATAAGAAAAGGCTCTTCCCCCTGCTGTTACCTTGTTAATTTGTGGAACTAATAACAGACCAGCACCCTGTGATCTTAGTTGACGTGGGGGTTCATAATAGGAAATAAGTTCCTGGAGGTATTCAGGAGCAAGCCCGTGTAGTGCTTTATATGCTAATAATAGAATTTTAAAATCAATACGAAATTTAACTGGGAGCCAATGCAGGGCTGATAGGACTGGTCTAATATGCTGAAATTTTCTAGTTCTGGTCAGAACTCTAGCTGCGGCATTTTGAACTACTTGAAGTTTATTTAGATTCCTATTTGAACATCCTGACAGTAGTGAATTGCAGTAGTCTAGTCTAGAGCTAACAAAGGCGTGCACCAATTTTTCTGCATCATCCTGTGATAATGCATTTCTTAATTTGGCAATGTTGCGGAGATGTAGAAAAGCTATCCTAGTAGTATGATCTATATATTTATCAAATGATAGGTCGGAGTCGAGTATGACGCCTAGGTTTTTGGCTACTGTGCCAGGTGTAATGGGATAGTCTGCAAGATTAAGCATTAAGTTTGGAATTTTCTGTCTTGCGGCCTTAGGGCCCACAAGGAGAACTTCTGTTTTGTCCTCATTTAATTGTAGGAAGTTTAGAGACATCCAGCATTTAATATCTCTTACACAGGCCTCAATTTTTCCTAAACTGAGTTTGTCATCGGGTTTGGCTGATATGTAAAGTTGAGTGTCATCCGCATAGCAGTGAAAATTGACACCATGTTTGTTTATAACTGTGCCCAATGGTAGCATATATAATGTAAATAATAGTGGTCCTAAGATGGAGCCTTGCGGGACCCCATATTTAACCATTGTACGTTTGGATGAAATATTATTGAGCTCTACAAACTGATAGCGATTTGTTAAGTAAGACTGAAACCATGAAAGGGCTGTGCCTGAGACTCCAACCCAGCGTTCTAACCTTTCTAGCAAGATCCTATGATCAATTGTGTCGAAAGCTGCACTAAGATCAAGAAGCACTAACAGTGATACATAGCCTTGATCTGATGCAAGGAGGAGATCATTTGTTACTTTAACTAATGCTGTTTCAGTACTGTGATGGGGCCTAAAACCAGATTGGAACTTTTCAAATGTGTTATTCCTATGCAGATATAGGCATAATTGCTGGGCAACAGCTTTTTCTATGATCTTAGATATAAATGATGTGTTTGAAATGGGTCTATAATTAGATAGCACAGTCGGATCAAGATTTGGTTTCTTGATCAGAGGTTTGATAATTGCTAATTTACATGATTTGGGCATGTGACCTATTGTAATGGATGAGTTAACTATAGTTAGAAGAGGTTCAGTTACAGCTGGTAATACCTCTTTTAATAACTTTGAGGGAACTGAGTCTAATGTGCAGGTAGTACAATTTAAGGAAGAAATTATTTTCTCTAATTCTGATTTTGGGAGTGGATGAAAAGCATCAAGTTTTTCTCCCGGTATGTAATTTAAATCAATATCAACCAAACCAGATGACATACCAGTTGTATTGCTAATAAAGGGTTTTATATTTTGTCTAATATTCTCTATTTTATTATCAAAGAAATCTATAAATACATTACTAGTGAGGTTTATTGGAATCTGAGGTTCTGTGCCTGCTTGATTTTTTGTAAGTTTAGAAATAGTATTAAAAAGAAATCTAGGATTGTTTTTATTTTTCTCTATCAGTGAGGCTAAGTATGCTGAGCGTGTTTTAGTGAGTGCCCGTTTGTAGTCAATAATGCTATCCTTCCAGGCACAGTGGAATACTTCCAATTTAGTAGATCGCCATTTCCGCTCTAATTTACGTGCTATTTGTTTTAAGTTTCTAGTTTGGTCGGTGTACCATGGGGCGAGCTTTTTGGATCTAGCTTTTTTATATTTTAGTGGAGCTACTATATCTAGAGTTGATCTGCAGGTATTCTCTAAGTAGTCGGTTAGACTATCTAACTCTCCTGGATCGGATGGCGAGTGGGCTAAAGCAGTTAAGTCAGGGAGGGTTTCAATAAACCGTGTTGCTGTTGATGAATTTATTGAGCGCTTTATACACTGCCGAGGAGACGGGCGGGTATTTATGTTAAGGTGAAAATCGAATTTTACTAAATAATGATCGGAGATTGCTACGGTTTGCGGGAGTATGTTTATATTATCTACGTCGATACCCAGCGTTAATATTAGATCTAGGGTATGATTTCGATAATGTGTAGGTCCTACTACGTTTTGTTTAATGCCGACAGAGTTCAATATAGAAGTAAAAGCCCTTGTCAGTGGATCCTCCGCATTATCAAAGTGTATGTTAAAGTCTCCTACCATTATTATTTTGTCACTACATACTGCTAAATTTGCTGCAAAATCGGTGAAATCGTTTAAGAAATCTGAGTAAGGCCCTGGTGGTCTGTATACATTAGTTAGGGAGAATGTACTTTTATTTTCAGATGGACTAATAACATTAATAGACTGCATCTCAAATGAGTTTGAGATATCTAAGTATTTCTGATGAATTTCTAAACAATCACGATAGATTATACATATTCCACCTCCTTTGCCTGACAGTCTAGGTCTATGTATATAACTATATCCCACAGGAGTGGCTTCGTTTAGAGTTAAATAATCACCAGATTGAACCCACGTTTCAGTTAGACAAAGAATATCAATTTTCTGGTCTGTTATAAGTTCATTTACAAAAACTGCTTTTGAGTTGAGCGATCGAATATTGATTAATCCAATTTTCAGATCGGTCATATAGGTTGTAATAATTTGATGTGAAGTCTGTATATTAGTTAAAAACTTCGGGCGGACTATTTTCTTATGATTTAGTTTAACCCGGGGCACAGACACAGTCTCAATCCTAAGGGAACTTGGTGACGCCTCTAAGCAGCTCGCAGACAGGTTTAACCCATTAGTCTGCGGCCTGGTCGCGACCCTGGACAGTCAGCAGCTTCTAGTGCTACTCTGCCGACTAGCTAACAGGCTATGGGCTATGCTGCAAGATAACAGGGCAGCGCCATCCCGGGTGGGGTGGACACCGTCCCTGCCTAAAAGACCAGGCTTGCCCTCGAACTCTTCCCAATTATTAATAAAGCCCACTTGATTTTCTGAACACCACTTGGACATCCAGCGGTTTAGCGACGTGAGCCTGCTGTACTGCTCATCACCGCGCCGCATTGGGATGGGGCCAGAGCAGATTACGGCATCGGACATCGTCTGGGCTAATTTAACCACCTCTTTAACATTAGCCTTAGTCACCTCTGACTGCCGCAGACGTATATCGTTGGCCCCTACATGAATCACTATCCTAGAAAACCTCCTATGAGCTAACAGTCTAAGGTTGCCACTAATGTCCGGCGCTCTGGCTCCCGGTAAACAGCTGACTGTAACCGCTGGTGCCCCTACAGCTACAGCTACTTTCACGTGTCGGACTATAGAGTCTCCTATGACCAGAGTCTCCTCAGTGGGTGTAACACTGAGCGGGGCAAACCTGTTGGACACGTGAACCGGGGAGTGGTGCTCTGGTGGGCTAGCGCTGGCGTTAGCGGTAGCTGCAGCCCTCGCTCTCCGACTACGCCGCCGAGACGTCACCCATTCACCCCGCTGTGAGGGCTCTATTGCCGGAGTCGCGGAGGCGCTAGTTCTCCCTGGCGCGTCCACACCTACTACAGACCCTGTCCCTGTCTCTCTATCCCTCAATAATGAGTGGACGCGTCGCTCTAAGCTTTCCACTTTCGCCACGAGAGAATTTACTAGTTTGCACCTCTGACAAATACTATCACTATTACTATCAGTGGCGAAAGGGTCTAGACTAAACATGCCACACTCCGAACACGGGAACAAACCAACACCAGCCATGAATAAATCAAAACACTTACCGTGTCTAGCCGATATATAAACTTACGCTTGCTGATTTGTGAAGGCAGAAAGTTGGTCAGCGGCCGGAATAAAACCTGTAAAATGTATATAGGAATGCAAAAGGTAAAGATTAGCACGTAAATAGGTTATTATACTTTAGAAAACAATTTCAAAATTCGCTCCGCAACAGCGTCGGTCAGCAGGAAGCAGCGTCTTCCTCACCTCCCCTCCTCTTCCTCGTGCTCTCTCCCTCCCTCCCTCCAGGACCCAACCACATGCCCATCCAGGGCCCCGGGCCCAACCAGCCCCCCAACATGGCCAGTGGCAGCATGAACATGGCCGCCAGCAGCCACGGCTCCCTGGGCGCCTACAACCACGCCGTGCCCTCCTCCCAGGGCATGAGCGGCCAGGGCCAGATGAACATGAGCCAGGGCCAGCCCATGGGCAGCTACGGGCCCAGACCCAGCATGAACATGCAGCCCAACCAAGGTACGTCTCCCCCGCTACCCGGCCTGTGTGTGAGAGACGCCGGAGAACACCGTCACACACACACACACACACACACACACACACACACTGCGTGTTCGAGTCCTAGTGTGAATTCATCAGAATGTTTGCGGAGCTCTTTCCTCTAACGTGATCAGGGCCGAGCTGCAGTGATTCGTTAGAGCGCTCGTTTGTGTACCGGAGCCGTCATGGTGTCATTATTGAAGAAACCGCTCGTTATGATAAAACGCTATAGGTTTCTCTCTCTCTCTCTCTCCCTCTCCCTCTCTCTTTCTCTCTCTCGTTAGAGTGCTCTGATTCGACTGTAATTGGAGGAGTGAATTGCTCGTGCCTTTTAATAGACGCCGCTACCCGCTTTGATGACAGAACTCCGTAATGGATAGGGCCGTATTCATTTGTGAGGTGATTTTCTTTGAGACGAGGAAGGCCAGACTCCTCTTCCTCCCTTCCAGGTCCAATAATGCACCAGCAGCCTCCGTCCCAGCAGTACAACATGCCCCCTGGTGGTGGAGGGCAGCATTACCAGGCTCAACAGAACCCCATGGGAATGATGGCTCAGGGGAACCATGTGATGGGCCAGAGACCCATGCCACCGTACCGGCCTCCCCAGCAAGGTCTTACACCTTCACCGTCTTAGACGTGTGCAGTTGGTGTTTACGTAAAGTATTGCTTCATGCATGAAGTGTAGATGAATGAAGTGTGTTTGACGTGTGTAAACGAGCCCTCAGAGGGGCTCCTGAGATGTATGTTCTCTACACGGCTGTCATGTTTGATCCGTGTCCACGTGTGCATCGTGAGTCCGTGTGGTAGTTTCCTGCAGGCCGCAGACCTGACGCTGTGTTTGTGTTCAGGGCCCCCCCAGCAGTACCCGGGTCAGGAGGACTACTACGGGGAGCAGTACAGTCACGGGGGGCAAGGAGCGCCTGAGGGTAAGACACCCCCCCCCCCCCCCCCCCCCACACACACACACACACACACACACTCCCTCCTCTGTGTGTGTGTGTTGGGCTTTAGGACCAGTGGTGGCACCACTGGTCCTAAACCACCTGCTGCAGCCTTTACCACCTGCTGCAGCCTTTACCTGTGAGCGCCGCACATCATTAAACAGCTGTATCGGACCGGGTCTCGGCTGCCGGTGTCGGTGTTACCGGTGTGGGAGTGTCGGGTCCGGGGCAGCGTCTCTCGTTCCTTGTCATGCTGGAGTTCAGGGGTTGGTCCTGTGCGCAGGACTTTGAGCGCGGAAGCTTCCGGGTCGTCTTGGCACCGGGTCGTCTTGGCACCTGCAGACGCTCCTGGTGATGGAGGTCGTGTGTAGTGCAGGAGTTCTTCCTGAAGCTTTGTTGAAAACGGTTTGGGTCTGTGTGCAGGACGGGACAGGCTATATAGAGAAGAGAACTCTCCTAACTACGCTAGGCACACTGGTTTATCCCGGGGGCATCAGTGTCCAGTAGATGGAGAGTGTCACCTGGTGGCCATTGAGATGGCTTCCTTAGACAGTCGTGGACCAATGGGGGGGATATTGAATAAGGCATGTTGTGGTTGGTTTAGCAGGTAAAGCACAGACCTCCAGTATTATATTTATGTGTAGTAATCTGGTAATCCAGAATAACGTCTTCCTCCGATACAACTTCAAGAGTGTTTAGCTCGGGAAAAGTGAAGTGATGTAATGAAAACTAACGACTTCATAGATGTGCAGTCCCACTCAGTATGGAGCATCCAGTATTTGGTTTTATATATATATCTCTCTCTCTCTCTCTCTCTCTCTCTCTCTCTCTCTCTCTCTCTCTCTCTCTCCTCTCTCTCTCTCTCCTCTCTCTCTCTCTCTCTCTCTCTCTCTCTCTCTCTCTCTCTCTCTCTCTCTCTCTCTCTCTCTCTCTCTCTCTCTCTACTCTCTCTCTCTCTCTCTCTCTCTCTCTCTCTCTCTCTCTCTTTTTTTTGCATGTAGGAAACACCCAGTATGCCAGCAGCAGGAAGCCTACCAGCGGGCCCGGCCCAGGACGCAGGCGTACCCGATGCCCGCAGCAGTACCCAGCACAACAGGCCTACGCAGGCCAGCAGCAGGCCTACGGTGAGCACTTCCACATTCAGTGGGCCTCACCCGGGCCTGGGGGAGCTGGGGAACGTTGTGTGTGGAGCAGTCTGAGCGCCTGAGCCGTTGACGCACCTCCGCCAGCTCTGTGGGGGGGTCTGTACGCCGCCAGGCCCCCCCCAGAACCAGATACGACGACTCTTCTCTTGTTATTTATTAATGACATTATTACGACTAGCGTGATGTGAAGCACGGTTTGGTGAGGGTGAGGAAGCGTCGTGTGGTGGTGTGTGAGGGAGACGTGTGGTGGTGAGGGAGACGTGTGGTGTGTGAGGGAGACGTGTGGTGTGTGAGGGAGACGTGTGGTGTGTGAGGGAGAACGGTGTGGTGTGTGAGGGAGACGTGTGGTGTGTGAGAGAGTTGTGGTGGTGTGTGAGGGAGAGGTGTGGTGGGTGTGTGAGGGAGAGTGTGGTGGGGTGTGTGAGGGAGAGGTGTGGTGGGGGGTGTGAGGGAGAGGTGTGGTGGGGTGTGTGAGGGAGAGGGTGTGGTGGGGTTGGTGTGTGAGGGAGAGGTGTGGTGGGGTGTTGTGAGGGAGAGGTGTGGTGGGGTGTGTGAGGGAGAGGTGTGGGTGTGGTGGGGTTGTGGGTGAGGGAGAGGTGTGATGTGAGGGAGACGTGTGGTGTGAGGGAGACTTGTGGTGTGAGGGAGACGTGTGGTGTGAGGGAGACGTGTGGTGGGGTGTGTGAGGGAGACGTGTGGTGGGGTGTGTGAGGGAGACGTGTGGTGGGGTGTGTGAGGGAGACGTGTGGTGTGAGGGAGACGTGGTGGTGTGTGAGGGAGAGGTGTGGTGGTGTGTGTGAGGGAGAGGTGTGGTGGTGTGTGTGAGGGAGAGGTGTGGTGGTGTGTGTGAGGGAGAGGTGTGGTGGGTGTGTGTGAGGGGAGAGGTGTGGTGGTGTGTGTGAGGGAGACGTGTGGTGGTGTGTGTGAGGGAGACGTGTGGTGGTGTGTGTGAGGGAGACGTGTGGTGGTGTGTGTGAGGGAGACGTGTGGTGGTGTGTGTGAGGGAGACGTGTGATGTGAGGGAGACGTGTGGTGGTGTGTGAGGGAGACGTGTGGTGGTGTGTGAGGGAGACGTGTGGTGGTGTGTGAGGGAGACGTGTGGTGTGAGGGAGACGTGTGGTGTGAGGGAGACGTGTGGTGTGAGGGAGACGTGTGGTGGTGTGTGTGAGGGAGACGTGTGGTGTGAGGGAGACGTGTGGTGTGAGGGAGACGTGTGGTGGTGTGTGTGAGGGAGACGTGTGGTGTGAGGGAGACGTGTGGTGTGAGGGAGATGTGTGGTGTGAGGGAGACGTGTGGTGGTGTGTGAGGGAGACGTGAGGGAGCGATGTCTACGTGAAGGTTCTAAGCTCTGCAGGTGTGGGGGGGGGACTCTTCTTTCTTCCTTCGTTTCCTTCCTTTCTTCTTTTCTGCTTTCCTTCTCCAGCGTCGTCATCGTGTGTCTCCTTTCTTTGTCTCTGCCAGAGAGGCTGCTCACATCTTAATAATGAGCCATGCACACACAGAAGCTCAGAGCACCATCTGGAAGACGTTCTCCAGAGCGTCCACAAGGTTAAGGCAGTCCGGTGCACCTAATGATCCGGCGTGGGTTGATGCGGGGGGGCGGAGCTACGGAGCGGGTCTGCTGGCGTCCGTAATGACCAGACGCACCGCCGGCCCACAGCACCTTTAATGAGCTTCTGCTCGCTGCTTTTAAATCCAGCTTTATGGGCTCCTTGATGCCGGGTCACATTAGGAGGGCAGCGCTGACCTGGCGGGGCTGCCACCGTCATTACTGCTGCGGGGTTCAGAGACGGCCTTCCTCCTCCCCCTCCTCCTCCTCCTGGTCGTCAGAGCCGATACACTGATTGATTGGCTGCCTTCAGTTCCCAGATGCTTCCGTGTGAACGTATTCAGGCCTGTTGACTTTCAGATGAGGTAGATGTTCCGTGGTCCACTCTAGTGGACTGGAGGAGTGTGTGTGTGTGTGTGTGTGTGTGTGTGTGTGTGTGTGTGTGTGTGTGTGTGTGTGTGTGTGTGTGTGTGTGTGTGTGTGTGTCTGTCTCTTCTGCCTCTCTCTCTCTCTTCTGCTGCGTTATTGACCTTTGCCCTCTCCTCCCTCTTTGTGTAGGTCCTTCTCAGGGCACGCCTGGCCAGTACCCCCAATTACCCCCAGGGCCAAGGACAGCAGTATGGCGCCTACAGGCCCCCCCAGCCCGGCCCCCCCCAGGGCCAGCCTCAGCGCCCCTACGGCTATGAGCAGGTACGCCAGTGAGGGAGAGCCCCCCCCCACGCTCTCCTTTGTCATTGCTTTCTCTTAGAGCAGCTTACAGGGTGCGACTCGGCACGCTGGTCACTGCGGTAAGTAACGCTGTGTCTTGTGTTCCTGCACACGGGCCTTCACCACATTCCTCACACACCAGCTGCCAAATCCGCCCTTGTGTTCCCATCCTGCTCACATTCGCCACTGAAGGAGCAGCATGTTTGTGTTCAATATATAAACATATATAAAGTGCCAGCGGAGGGCATCAGGAGGGGGTTCTGTTCTCACCGCTGCCGGCCGACCAGAACAGAGCGTCCGCCTGGTGGCGGAGTGTTCTCCGGCGGACGGCGCGGCGCGGGGTAGCCGTGCGGTGGCGTGTAATCGGGGTGGAGACGGCGTCTCACGGGGGCCGCACGCCGGAGCCACCGCTTCCTGTGTCTTCCTGCGGCTCTCGAACGAGGCCGCAGCCTCTCTTTCACATGTCTATGTTTGAACATTCAGGGGCACGTCAGGAAATAGAGGACCCAGTTTTTCAGCCCCTGACTAGATCTGTAAGAAGCAAAGGTAATGGTTGCCGTGAACAAACGCCGTTGTCAAATCTGAACGTTTTGACTCCAGGCCTCTCCCCACCCCCTCCCCCCCCTTTTTCTCTTTTCTGTTCTGTCTTCATTTCCCAACTCCTGGATTTTACATTGTTTTGTAATCAGGGGTCGAAATCATCCTCGGGTCTTTGTGTGCAGAACCGAGCCGTAATAGTTCTCATTATTGTGTAAATACTGTAGACGCAGAGCACACACACTCACGAGCATCAGTGCCGCATCTCAGATGTGTGTGTGTGTGTGTGTGTTGCCCAATTATGCAAAGCACTGGCAACCTTGGTACATCGTCAAGCCGTTTTCGACCCCTGTTTAGAAATATCCATGTAAAATACAAAAAAACAAAACAAAACACTGAAAGGACAGTAGGAAAACAGTAGAGGGGCACTTGAGCTGAAGCGTTCTCAGTGTGGACCCCCCCACCCCAGTAGGACACCAGTCTGCCCCCCCATCTCACTGACTCCTGCACCCTCAGCTTTCTCATTACTCATTTGTGGCCATGCTGCCACCTGCTGGTTAAATGTAGTCACCAAACTGATGAATAAACTTGAAGCTGCCCCACCAAATACACCTAGAGGCGAAAAGGGCAGTCTGTTTGTGAAACACTACGTGTCCTGCAGTGTCCTTGTGCATTTACCTAACAGTATGCATTTAATCTCGATAAACGATATGCTGTATTTGTTACAGTAAAAAAAAAAAAAAAAACTCTTTTTAGACCATTTAACTACGTGGAATCTTAGGCAGGGCTTATCGACCCGAAGCACAAACGGCATTATACCTCCGAAGCATTCCTCACTTCCTGTCTTTTGTTTTGGTATCATTACTGTTCTGCTCACACCAATGTCAAGATATGTTGAAGCTACTGTTCTCCTGTCTCAGACACAGATAAACAGATAAAGTGGTGAGCTAGAGCGGCCGTGTTGCTGTAACGTGGTGGTGGTTGGGGGGGGTTTAATGTCGTGAGTCTCTGTGTGGGTCATGGGGTCAGTGCTGTTTTGACATACGTTGACATTTGTATAGCCGCTACTCCCTAATAAAGAACACGCGACTGAGAGCAGCCGGCGTCTGCGGCCGTCCCGGCGGCACAGGATGAGGAGAGGAACCCGCCATTCTAACCCCCCCTCTTCTCCTCCTCTCCTCTTCTCCCCCTCCTCTCCTCTTCATCTCCCCTGTTCTCCTCCTCCTCTCTCCTCCTCTTTCACACAGGGACAGTACGGCAACTACCAGCAGTAAACGCCGGCCGCCGATCTCCTGATGGAGCCTCTTTGTCCTTCTGGACCTGTAGAAGGGCTTCTGAGACCCCACCCACCTCCCCTCTGACCACACCCACCCCAATTTTCTAAATTCTAGAGAGATGGATGCCTCCCTTTGCCCCCACCTACACACACAGACACAGCCTGATCACATAATGTTTTTAAGTAGTATCACGTAGTTCCTAAATATAACTCCTATTGATTGGTCTCCAGTGCACACCTACACTTTCATTGTAGCACTCACTGAGATGTTTCGGTTCTGAATACGTTGTGTTTTCCATTATCACTTGATGGCATCTGTGTGTGATGAGTGCTTAGCTGTGTAGTTAGTCTTGAAGAGATGAGGTTCAGGCGCTCTGGGGGCTGGTGGAGCCGCACCTCTGTGCTGCACTAGCACAGGCACCCGTGTGGTTTACGTCCTGCGTCTACGCATCACGTGAGCCTGCTCGTCTGCGAGCTAGCTCAATGTGGCTTGTGTGTGAAATATGGATTACTGTTCCTTTAACGAAATATTAGCTTTCATAATCTTTCATAGTTCTCTGGTCTGTATTCCATTATTTTCTTTAAAAGCCATCTCGAAAGCAGCAATGCCTTAAAGAAAAATAAAACAAAAAATAAAAAATCAGAACTGCCTTACTTGCACACAGCATTGTCCGTGGGGGCGGAGTCACGAGGTTGGGCGTTTTGATATACTGCAGCATTGAGTTGTATTCTGGTTGCAACGTTAGTAACCATCTCTTTATTCCATTTGTGTGAAAGTTTTAGATGAAGCAATAATGCTTTAGGGAGGAGGAAGGGCCCAGAGGGGGGGTCTTGCACAGGGAATATTCTTACATGTCAAGGTCAAAGTTGTCATAATGTACAAATGTATTTTATGCTTTCCAGATAGAGCTTACTTTGTACTGAGAATTTTGGAAACTTAGTTCTAAATATTGTACTTTTCTTTGTTGGACCCTTTTTGTTTAATTTTTTGCTAATTATGTCTTTTTATTATTGTTATTTTTGCAGTTTTTATTATTCTTTTGGTTTTAAAACTCTTATCTAGTGTAATGTCTTTGCTTCCGTGTCACCGTGCTAAATTTTGATTAAAGCCGTGTGCTGTCGTTGTGACTACGGTGTTGTGTTCACGGGGCCCTTTCGGTTTAGGCCCAACTGCTCGGCTGGACACCATCCATTGAAATTGCCCCAGGAGGGGCAGGCAGGGGCCACGTTCAAATTGGGTTAATAGATCGGAGAGGTGAAGACCTGCCTCTGCTCTCTTACACCTCTCTTGGTTTGCAGTCAGCCTGACATAGTTTGGTGAACTTCACTTTTCCTTTACTACTTTTTTTAACTAACAATTGGTCCTTGGCCCTTGAATGTGAAGATTCCCAGAGAGTGTCGTTTAAATAAAATGACCTTTTATAGCATTTCCAGCTTTTTACTGTTCTTATTTGTTTCATGTATTAAATATTTAAAATCAAGTTAATTCATCTGACATCAGAGTGCTACTGCAAAGATTATACTGTAAGAGTCGATGTCAATTATAGGAAGCATATCGCAAAACACGTCATTATGCAATAATGTTTTCATCATGGCAAGCCTGTTACCATGGTGCCTGGTTTATTGTTCTGTCCCTTAGCTGGTTGTCCCTGATGACTCAGACTGGAAATACTTTAGCAGTCTGGGTACCAGGTAAACGAAAAAATGAAATTGATGAATATTTCTTAAGTTTACGCTTCTCACGTTAAAGCTACAACCAGTAACTTTGTAGTATCTGTTTGATTTTGGGGTTAACGGGGTGAAAATGTCTCATGACCAAACATGGTTCAGTATAATCGCTTCCCATCCAGGTGTTTGTATTGATCTGCCGAGTTTTCACTGTACGCTACTTGATTCGCACCAGTCGGTCAAAAGTATTGTCGAATACAGTTTTTCGTTTTATTTAGATGTTAAAAAAAATAAACTAAAAGGAAGGTACTGATTGTAGCACTAAACTGTAACTCCTGTTGTGTCATTTTGAGCATGTGCTATTATGGGCTGGGTGTGAAGGCGGGGCGGTTACCACGGTACCACGCGTGTGCGTGTGAACTGCGTGTGTGTGTGTGAATACGTTTGTGCTGTTGAGACGCGTCCGTTTGGTGCTCCGTGTCACGATGCAACGTCAAGGTGCCATTCTCCTCTCTGTTTCCATGACGATGTAAAGTTGTACATCATTGTAACTGAACACAATGGCTGAATAAATTATTGTAATTTGGATTTCGCTTGTAGTTAATTCATTTGGTTTCATTGTAACTTCTTGGAGTAGTGGGCGTGAATGTGTAAACGTCTGCTCTAAATTCTATATCCTATATATATAGATATAGATATGTAATATGGATAGATTATGTAGAGAATATAGATTTGCAGTATACATTACTACAATTTCTCTCACACACCCACACTCAGAAACATGTTTGCATCAGTTACTGCATTAAGGCCGGAGCTACAACTGTGGGTGTTGTGGTTGTCCTGTCAGTTTGGGTGGAGGACCAGGGAGTAGCTCTGAAAGCCCGCCTGATGGTGCCTCCCCCCGAGCTCCTCTAACGTGTCCAGCTGCAGCTCACCGGTGCAGGGACGCGTTCACACCTCCCCCCCCCTTCCTCTGAAGTCCTGGAGCCACTGCGTGTCACGTCAGAAGGGGGAGATACAGATGGCATGCCAGATGTGTGGTCAGCCTGTGAAAGTGTGTGTGTGTGTGTGTGTGGGGGGGGGGGGGGGGGGGGGGGTGTGTTTGTGGGCCAGCGGTGGGACGGAGGAAACCGATTGGAGCAAGTGGCCGTGTGCCCAGGTGCTTATAAAGAGAATCTTTTCATGGGGGTGCGTGTGTAGTCCCTGCACCAGCCCGAGCAGCTTCCTGAGATGGTGAAGGTGTAGAAGAGTTGTTCTCCCTGTGCGTGTGGCTCCCTCTCTCTGTCGCGTGGCATCTCTTCTCCGCTCCCTCCACCCTGCTGCTCCACAGCTGGCCACCCCACCCTTCCCAGCTGCTACTGGGGCTCCCCCCCTGCCCGTCCTCTTGGCGGAGCCGTGCGATTGGGCACCCCCCCCCACCGCCAGGCGCGGGCCTTGGCAGCCACCAGACTCAGCTGTGAACCCGCGGATGCGCTCGGGGTCGGACAAAGTCACTCCTACGACGGCGGCGGTGGGGCCCGCGGGTGGCTCGCGGACTTGAAAATGACAAAAACAGAGTGTCAACATCAAGAAGCTCACTTGGGGGGTGTGGAGGGGGGGCATGTGGAATTCGACATGAAGGAGAATTAAGAGGGAGTAGTGAGATGGCTGCAGAGATGCCTCTGGGAGCACGGAGAGGCTCGTACCTGAAATATGCACTCAACTTCTGTTCACACCTCTCACAAAAGGCGCCACGCCGGTTTTCTAAAAATAAGAAGGGGCCTCGGCCGCCCCCTGGCGTGCTTCCCCGGGGTGGTGTCATCTTAGAGGGCCGCCGCCATCGTCACGTCGTCTGCCATCGCTGTTGTGGGCACAGCGCTGTGACAGCCTCATTTCAGCCCTTGATTATCTCGTTCAATATTCTGATATATTGTTATTATAATTCTTGGCGCCTCTCGGAGCTGCACGGCAACCGCAGTGGGGAAAATGACATTGGGATCATAGCTGGAAGGCAAGATATTCTCTCTCTCTCTCTCTCTCTCCTGTCTGTCTCTCTCTCCTGCTCTCTCTCTCTCTCCTGTCTGTCTCTCTCTCCTGCTCTCTCACTCTGTGTGACTGCAGGTCTGTGGGGAGGAATAAGGGGTGGTTACAGGGGGAAATGCAGCAGCCTCCACAGTTTAATTGGAGATGTGTCACACTAAATAAATGGTGCAAAAACAGGCTTCGGCCGCAGGCTTGAGAGGGTGGCCCTGGGGAGAGGCTCGACTTTATTGGGCTGGAGCCGCCGTGCTCCGGGACCGTATATGGGGGGGCGTGGCTGGAGGGTCCCCGACCGCCTCCGTCCGCACGGCACAGCTTTACGGTAGGAAGGAGACGGGTGACGTAGCCGTCAGGGCTGCCGAGACATTGGCCGTCCTGCCCGTAAAAGAGCGGTGAGCCGTGTGGCGCGTGAACGAAACCAGCTTCCACTTAGCGGGTCGCTGTTGGCTGGCTGGAGTGAGAAGACTGCTGAAAGGCACAATTTGTTATGTTTGAACGCACAAATTAATTTGCAATCTGACTTCTGCCCGTGTCATACCGTTGATCAGTCAGAAACCGCATCTGTGCACGCCATCTCAAAATACAGGCCTGCCTCTGTCGAGACCCAAGCCATGCAAAGGAAGTATCGATCTGCCTTGCTTGCACCCACAGAAGCTTCATCACACATATGCAACACACAAAAAAATCCATATATTGCCACACGGCACGCTTCATTTGCCCCGGAACCATCTGTGTTGATTCATGTTGTGATCCAGGGCTCATTCCCCCTAGTAACTCATTCATAACATTTGACATGGCCGTCAACCTTTTTACGTAAGAGTTGAGTTTGCGTTGTGCTTTATGAAGCAATTTCATGTTTGTATGTAATCCAGACACCAGTCAGAGAGATTACTACCAATCAATAAATAAGGTAGTCAAAGTCTGTGGTCACTGCAAACGTCCTGTTTGCAAATGTAAATGTTCATAAATAATACAATGTTGGGTTAAGCTACATTAAACACCCACTGATAGTCGTTTGTTATTCTGTCAGAAATTCTGAGGGATTTGTATTTCACTTGTGATTTTGTATAAATCATAATGCAATTACCCCACTATCCTTTTGTGTCTCAGTCATCTGTATGTTTTTCAGCTAAATGGACCAAAGATACTCCAGTCTCAGCAGAGCGGATGCTACTGTTCACCTGACTTTATGAATCATGTTTCTTTTGGCACGGCAGGCCTGGACGTCTTTGAAAAGTCCTTGAATTTGGTATTTGAGCTGCAGGTGGGAACCATGACAACAGCAAAGACCGGCCAGCGTGTATAGATGTCCTCAGTGAGCTGATGCTGTCCACCCTGATCATCTGGGCTGTTTAACACTCGCCATTTGCATGTTTTCGAGGAGAACAGTAAACCCACAGGGGTGCGGACAGGTAGCATTTCTGATATTAGACTTATTTATGTCACACGTTTAGGAATCAAGAAAAAAAAGCACACAAATCATTGGCATTTAAAAGTTCTCACTTTCCGCAAACTTTCGTAATTACGAGTAATTACCTCCTGCAACGCCTGCATGTCCCCGTGCGAGACTGCTTTTTAAAATTTTAATGGCACTCATCTGAACGCTGACTTTGTTTTGCAGTAGTGTGGTAAAATCGCACGAAAAAAAGTGCACAACCGAAGTCGTGTCGAACGACGTCTCCTGCGTGTACATGGCAGCTCCATCGCCCTCGTTGGTACCTCATCGTTGTCTCCCCACCATCCCTCCACCCGTCCAAAACCCCACCCTGCAAAATTTGTTCAAGTCGATCTGGGCCCTCACGCAGAGCGTCTAATTGCTGTAATATGTGCTCCCTTCAAGTAATCTGTAAACATTCCTGTTTGTGAGGATTCTGGCACCAGCCTGCTGTTCAGCCTCCCCTACAGGAGCGGACCCCCCTTACCACCGCAGAGGGCCTCAAATAGATTGTTCCCTGGAACACGCACGTCGTCCGGTGTGGGCCCAATCAGTGCCGGCCCGTGCCACACGGGGTTCTGTGCTGCCTTCAGCGCCCCCTGCTTGCTGCCTCTCGCCTGGGCGGGGTTTTAGGAAAATGATGCCATCGATCCAGCCAAGCGTCTGGCTGAGCATTAACCTGGGCAACAGATTAGAAATCGGCTAGTTGTGTCGCACTTCGCTGCCGCACGCCTCCTCCCTGCCCCCCCGGCCCCCTCCCCGCCCGGAGAGGAGAAGGTGGTGGGGGGGGGGGTAGGGGGGGGGGGGGGGGTTCCTGCTGACCCGGATGACGACAGGATTACAGGGTTGTGATGATCCCGGTGGTGATGAAGACGCTTGATCAGCCCCATGTTTGTTACAAGGGTGGAGGGAGCGGGTCGATCAACACAAGGGGGGCGGTGGAGAGAGGCGGATGCCCCAGACACCGTGTGACCCCTCCAGATACCCCAGACACCGTGTGACCCCTCCAGATACCCCAGACATCGTGTGACCCCCCCCCCCCCCCCCCCCAGATACCCTAGACACCGTGTGACCCCCCCCAGATACCCTAGACACCATGTGACCCCCCCAGATGCCCCAGACACCGTGTGACCCCCCCAGATACCCTAGACACCGTGTGACCCCCCCAGATACCCCAGACACCGTGTGACCCCCCCCCAGATACCCTAGACACCGTGTGACCCCTCCAGATGCCCCAGACACCGTGTGACCCCCCCCAGATACCTCAGACACCATGTGACCCCCCCCCAGATACCCTAGACACCGTGTGACCCCCCCAGATGCCCCAGACACCGTGTGACCCCCCCCCAGATACCCTAGACACCGTGTGACCCCTCCAGATGCCCCAGACACCGTGTGACCCCCCCCAGATACCCCAGACACCGTGTGACCCCCCCCCCCCCAGATACCCTAGACACCGTGTGACCCCCCCCAGATGCCCCAGACACCGTGTGACCCCCCCAGATACCCTAGAAACCGTGTGACCCCCCCAGATGCCCCAGACACCGTGTGACCCCCCCAGATACCCCAGACACCGTGTGACCCCCCCAGATACCCCAGACACCGTGTGACCCCCCCCCCCAGATACCCTAGACACCGTGTGACCCCTCCAGATGCCCCAGACACCGTGTGACCCCCCCCCCCCCAGACACCGTGTGACCCCCCCAGATACCCCAGACACCGTGTGACCCCCCCCAGATACCCTAGACACCGTGTGACCCCCCCCAGATACCCTAGACACCGTGTGACCCCCCCCAGATGCCCCAGACACCGTGTGACCCCCCCCAGATACCCTAGACACCGTGTGACCCCCCCAGATGCCCCAGACACCGTGTGACCCCCCCAGATACCCTAGACACCGTGTGACCCCCCCCAGATGCCCCAGACACCGTGTGACCCCCCCAGATACCCCAGACACCGTGTGACCCCCCCCAAATGCCCCTGGGGCTGGAGAGGACAGAGGTTTGTACACCATGTACCAGGAGAGCAGAGAGCGAGATAAATAAGGGCCCCCATCATGACATGTTACAAATATATGTTATGTATTAATTGGGAGAGATGTTAAGATGTTAATTGGGAGAGAGGTTTAAGGGAACATCGTAAATGTAGTAAGGGAACATCGTAAATACATGTTCCTCAAGAAAACAGCGGTGTAGATCAGCTGTCTGTCTTCTGCAGGAGGCCAAAACAAATGATGAATAAATGAAATTTATGAATAAACAACAAAAGAATCATCAAAGATTGGTTTTTTAAAGCCAGATGTGAATTTTTTGTATTATTTTTGCAGCATTCACTTAACTATTGAGCATTGAGTATTTTATAGCACAACAAAGGCATAATAACTGATGTTTAAATGTTATATGAAAGTCAGAAAAGGTTGCGCTAATGATTTCTTCAGAAATACTAGGAGAAGGTATTTATTCACATTACTGCGTGAGGTGTAAGGACCCCGGTGTGAACGCAGTCTCAGTGATCCACCTCCACGCTGTTGCTGTCTGGTCCTGCAGCTCCTCGTAAACTGCAGATTTATCCTCTTTCACAAGTTCAGGCTTCTGCATTAAACTGTCCCTGCTTTTATTCACTGTGATGATTATTCTAAACGCCTAGGCCTTAACACAGCATTAGATACAATGAGGGTTGCTTTAGAAAGTCTCATTAATAGCCAGAAACACGATTACCTACGTCTCTGAGGATTTTGAACTGCTTGCAACTATGAGGTTCTTCAGGTGTCTCACAGCAGACTGGTAAACATTTGCTAACAGATTACTAGATAGGTCGACAGTGATTCATTCACATGCAATTTAGCCCTAAAACTCCTGATTAATTTATGAAACAGCTTCATTGATCTCTGTTGCCTTTGTGCTTTGCTTGACCAGTCGAGAGCCAGTAGTGATTATTTTGACAATCTCAGTACTTTTCACATCCTGTACATAACCACGAGAAGAAAGCAGTGATGTTTGCTGTTAATGTGTCGTCGTCATGGTTGTTAGTACAGCGGCAGTAATGGTAGGCGGTGGTGGTGATGCGGTTGTTATGGTTACCATTGTTGTTAAAAGCACCTTGCCTCTCCTGTGCCGACGTGGAGGAGAGCTGTGTGAGTGTGGTGCCCCACTTCCTCACGTCCTTGAGAGGCACATGTCAGAGCCAGGGGCTGATGGTGTATGTGTGTGTGTGTGTGTGTGTGTGTTGAGGGTCCTGTGGCGCACAGATTCTGCTCTGTGCCCGAGCTCTCCCTCTGCCCAGACTCCCGTACCCTGCCCACTTCTGGAGAAGAGCCAAGCTCTGGGGGACCGGCCGCCACTACAGGAGAGAGGGTGGGAGTGTGTGTGTGTGTGTGTGTGTGTGTGTGTGTGTGTGTGTGTGTGTGTGTGGACGTTTATATGTGCGTGCGCGCGCCTGTGTGTGTGTGTGTGTGCATGCATGCGTGCGTGCATGCATGT
This sequence comes from Brachyhypopomus gauderio, assembly GCF_052324685.1. Taxonomy (NCBI): domain Eukaryota; kingdom Metazoa; phylum Chordata; class Actinopteri; order Gymnotiformes; family Hypopomidae; genus Brachyhypopomus; species Brachyhypopomus gauderio. The sequence continues at coordinate 4,798,003 of NC_135224.1, forward strand.
GTGCTCGTGTGTGTGTGTGTGTGTGTGTGTGTGTGTGTGTGTGTGTGTGCGCGCTTTACGTTTAGGCTTGAGGAGGTACAGACAGTGTGATGTCTTCAGAAACATAAGCCTTCATTGTGCTCAATACATAATCTGAACCTGTCCATATCTCAGACAAAACTTCAATAGATTTAAAATGCTTTCCCTGATGTTTTCTAAGACACTCTGGTTAGATGATGATAGCAGTTATAGCAACACACACATTTTGATTGGACCCCTTCGATATGATGGCGGTCACAGACAGAACTCGTGGAGTACATGCGATATTTCACCACTGTCGTTCCCTTTCATCCAGCCACTCTTAGCCATTGTTTCTTTGTGCCCAAACACTCCCGCGGGAGCAGCAAATTTCTTCCATTAGCACATGAGAGGCAGCCGTGCTTCCTGTGTGTGCTGCCTGCCGTGGTGGTCCTGCCCTGTGCCTCTCTGCCTCAGTCAGTGGGTGGCGTTTGCGTGTTCGCTATAATTGGCATGGATATTGGCCAAGAGCAAAGATAAAGATCCATTTTAGACACTTTCTGTCCTTGAATGGTGCGGTGTGGGAATTCTGCAGGGCCTTTGCCTCCTTTATTTCCCCGCTCAGCGTGGGGAATTGGTGGGATGACAGAGGCTATTCCCTAAATAGCCTGTGGCAAAAGGTAGCCTGATTAGCATGCTGGCTGCTAGGCACTCCTCCAGGCCACCAGCGCTAGCTATCACTTACTAACTATTTGTATTTATAGTTGCGTGTCCGCTTGCGGTTATGCGCATGCGCGCACACATACGCGTGTGTGTGTGTGTGTGTGTGTGTGTGTGTGTGAGAGAGAGTGTGAGTGAGTGAGTGTGTGTGTGTACGTGTGTGTGTGTACTTGTGTGTGTGTGTGTGTGAGAGAGAGTGTGAGTGAGTGAGTGTGCGTACGTGTGTGTGTGTACTTGTGTGTGTGTGTGTGTGTGTGTGTGTGTGTGTGTGTGTGTGTGTGTATATAATTGGAATGAGCTCGGGAGCCATGTTTGCTTTTGATCGGCTGCCAGCCACTCGGAGAGCTGCCGTGCCATAGCCCTCACCGCTCCCAAAGGATCATGGGAAACAGCAGTGACTCTGTTCTAGAAAGAGCCTGACAGCACCTCACTCAAGGTCGAACAGTGAACTGGGAGGACCGGTTCAGGGCCCAAAACAAGTCAATACGAAGGTAAAGATTCATTGGTTTATTTATTGACTTAATTCTTCTTCTTCTTGTCTTTATTTATTTATTTATTGCTTCCAACAGTTGCCAGGAAATGGCAACTACTTCAAGATCTCAGGAGGAAAATGTGATAACTTATTGTTTCATAAACAAATACCACCCCAAAGAAATTTTGTTCACAAAAGAAACTGTTTCGCTTTTGCACACTGAAATACCTTCTTTTTGAATATGGATTTCTAGTCTGGTCCTAGAAGCACATGCCCACAAGATATGCCCAGATGGCAAATATAGTCATCCAGCCCTCGGGGGTACTAAACCAGTCCTGATCCAGTTAAAAATGACCATAATTGAAGTAGGATGGATTCACCTGGGGACCGAGCAGATGAGCTATTGGCTTGCATCTCCCACCTTCTCAGCTGGGTCGAAAATGTCTTTTTATTAACCTAAGTCTGTTTAAAGCACCACCCGTGGGCGTAGGCCAACTCCCACACCACTACTGTCTGCCACAGCTATGCGTGTTGCAGAATTTCCCGAAGAACAACGAGACCCGTCACCGTTATGGTTGGTTCCTCTCGACAGCACACGCCAGCGCCTCGACACCAGACTAGAGCGTTAGCGGAGTAGGGAATTAACCTGCAGTCTGGGTCTGGTGGATTGGGTGTCGTCCCCCCCCCCCCAATAACTATACTATATACATCCCCCACCATAACTATAATATATACACCCCCCCATAACTATACTATATACACCCCCCGCCATAACTATACTATATACACCCCCCCCATAAATATATTATATACACCCCCCCCATAACTATATAGCCTACCCCCTATAACTATATTATATACACCACCACCCCATAACTATACTATATACACCATAACTATACTATATACACCATAACTATACACAACACCCCACCCCACCCCCTCGCGTGGAGCGTGTGCATGCAGCGCGGGAAATGAAAGGCGCGCTCTAACGATATCTGGCGGGCCGCGCGCTCCCTTCTCTCTTGAAGGAGCGCGTGTGTCGTGCTGGCTCAGCGCTTTATCGGGGGAGCGGACTGACTCTCGGGGGGCCCGTAAGAGTTTGATGCTCGCTCGCTGCCAAACACCACTGAGGGTGGGAAGGAGAAGGGGAAAAAATTAAAAAGGATCTCCTGAACTCCTTGGCTCAATATTTAAGTAAGATTATTTAAATAAGCTCTCCAGGGTTACATTTACTGTTTTTTTTTAAAAGAAGCATCGCACCCTAAAATGTATATTTTAAATAAGCGCTTCTTCATCTGCCATAAGGACAGTTTGAAGATTTGCACCAGCATTCATCAGAACACATTATGCTGGAAAATAAGATTGTTATGAATTAAGCAGCCTTGTAGATCCGTCTATATTAGCACGAGCACGGGCCGCGTTATTACAGACGACCAGAGCCCACCCGCGGACGCGCTCCACCCGCGAACGCGCTTCACCCGCGAACGTGCTCCACCCACGGACACCCTCCACCCCCGGACACGCTCCACCCTTGCAGACGGTAGACCATCCAGGCATCCACAGACCTGAACCACAGCGCGTGCGTGTCCCACGCCGCGCGCGCCTCCACGCGAGTCCTGCGGAGTGTAACGTTCATATAAAGTACATATACGACATATACCACACGTTAGAAACACACATTAAAACATCACAGGTTAGACAGAATGCTGGATTTGTTGTGCACGTATAGAGTCACGAAAGCTACTTTTGTTTAGTAAAATATGCTTTAAACACCTTAATTCTTAAATCCCACACAGAGCTGCGAAGGTATCTAACTGCACTCGTACTAAATCGCTAATACGGTTGTGTGGTGCCAACTGCGAGGTGCCAACATTAGTCATGTAACAACGGGCCCTGGGCGCGCCTGGCCCGGCCCAACACTAACTAACGGTGCACGGCGGTTCCGTTGTTAGCTTAATGGCATTAATAACGTGGCGCACACTTAACGCGTGCATTAATGATGATGGAATCCTCGTTAATCTATCATCCCTCCCTGCAAGCCACCCCGGACGAGAGCACGCACCACTCGAGGATTATCTTGATGAGCTCCCTCCACCTGGGCACCGCAAACACCTGCCAAAATATTGGCAATTAGAGGCTAATTAGCTGCGAGTGTTTTCTGAGTAAAAGCAAAGGAGCGTCTTTTTTCTCTCTCTCTTCCTGTGTTCCTGCATGCCGTATTCTCCCATTGTTCCCCTCAGGTGCTTCGTCTCCTCACAACAGAGCAAGTGCCCTGGCTCATCTTATGCAAATGATTTATTAATTACCCCCCAACATAATGGCCACATTTTAGACATCAAAGCCCATCCTGTCTCATCAGGTACCCTCTTGGAACGAGACCCGCACCGCAAATGTCTGCGTGTGCAGTTTCTAGTGTTTACTGTATGAGAGGGGTGGGGTGGGGTGGGGGGGGGGGGGGTGTAGGGGCAGGAGGGGGTAGGCTGAGAGGTGGGGTAGGGTGGGGTAATGTACTAAATGTACATCCTCCATAGCATATACAGTATGAAAATGTTTGGTTCTTTTTCTTGAATGTGTACACCATCACCTATTACATTGAAACGCCCTACACATACTTAAGATTAATATGATCATATTGTGGACCACTTTGTAGGATTTTCTTTATATGTAAATATTTACAAAGACTGAAGTGCTTATTTGGACAGTGACTTGGAGATTTAGACTGTGTGATGTGGGTATTCACAGTGGCCTACATTAGTGTCGTCTTCAGGTCTCCATGGGACTCGTCTGCTGGAAGGTAGAGAGGCCTTCAAAGATGTTCTGTGAAAAAACGTAAAAGTCTCCAGTGAGTAATTAACCAAAGTATTTTCTGTGAGGGTGAGATGATAATTTAGGTCCAACGTTCCCCTTTTTATCACTGTTCTTGCTGGAGTAATAGAAAATTGAAAGAAATTCATGAGATCTTTGAATAACTCAGCTATGGAATTAAATAAGTTAAAAGGGCTTGTTTAAGATATCTGTGTGTACTGATCAGAATATCTTTGAGATATCTGTGTGTACTGATCAGGATTTGAGAACCTGATCTCATCTCTATACCTAAGTGTCTATACATGCAAATAACAAAGCACTCAATATATACCCCAGAAGGCCTTAAACACACAAAAGGCATTCTGAAATGTGTTGTAAATAAGCCAGTCAAACATGTCAATTTCACCAGATCAGGGACCTCAGATGCCAGTCCCACAGGACCTGTGTCCAAAACAGGTTTACAGGTTTATGGTTTCCTTGCTCAAGCACACCTGACTCAACTCATCAGTTCTTTGGCAGGTTTACTAGGTGTCGATGGACATGGAAATCACTGACCTGTGTTGGACTGAAGTCTTCCAGAACCTCAAGCCTCCCAGGAACTCAGTTCAACATCTCTGCACCAAAAACTCATTTTAACGTCTTGAAAAGCCCTAATTAGACATTCGTTTGGAAAGCATTTCAGCCCGGTTTGCTTTAACACTTTACATTGCCTATATGAATCTCCTGGACATATGGACCTCCTGAACACACAGGTCCGTATGGAGAGGTCTGATAATGAAGACACTCTTCAGTTTCTGCCACGCAGGCACCCTCCCCGACCAGAGGCCACTGGGACACGAACAAGTGTGTAATTATAAAAGAATAACTGGGTGCTTACAAACATTATTCAGCTTGACATGCATATTTTTGGGGCTATATTCAAATATAAAAAATGTGCACTTTTACATGTTATTAAGTAAATGTAATAATGCATTATGCACATAAAAAGCTTTATAATATAGTTTTTACAATAACGACGCATTATTCATTATGACTACACTTCTTTATAGCAAGCATCCATACTGCACATGTATTCCTTCCATATTAGTACACGTTTCTCGTTACACATTGTTACTGTATTCAGTTCCAGGATGCGGAGGGTAGTGTCTCTGTCTGCTCTGTGTCCTCAGAGCTCAGCAGGGCAGTCACTCACTGAACCGTATTGACATGACTGAATATTTGAATGCGATTTTAGACATTAAGACATATTTTTATTAAATTCTTCATGGTTGATTTGAAAAGAATATGTAATAAAACTATATGAAAATTACTGCACATCATAAACTGTATATTAAGCATTTCAATTAAACATTTGTGTCTAAACTTTTTTCCCGTCGGACTCAGGCTATATCTCCGTGTAATGTGTCAGGCTGCACCGTCCTGCTGGGGTGTGTGATGTGTGTTCCTGAGCAGGACTGCAGGACTGGACCTCCAGATGGGGCTCCAGTCAGAACAATCCTGCTCCATCACCCACTACCACTTTGACCTATGACCTACATTAATTATGGGTTTGTTTCCAAACACGCAAGGCACAGTGTGGAACACTATGTTAATCTAATGATGCTGTAATAATGCATAACGCATGCACACACACACACACACACACACACACACACACACACACACACACATCCTCTCCCACATACCACGGATTTACTCATGTTTCGTGTCGTTAGTAATGCCACCTCCCATTTGCATGGGTTATTAACGTGTCCTAATGGCCCCGTGCTCCAGTGCTTCTGAGTTTAATGCTCAATCATTAGTGATCATCAGCACACACCCCAGCAACAGTGCAGGTCAGATGGACCATCTTCTGATGAGAGCTCTAAGTGGCTAACGCAAACAAACTAAATCTGAAATGTTCAATGAAAACATTGTCTGGCCTGCCATGCAGACTTCTGGTCTAGAGGGGAATTTTCCTTAATTGTTGTTTCATCTCAAAAGGTTCGTTCATGTCAGTTAATCACGCCTCCATAAGTATTATAACATGAGAGATCACAAGGTCCTTAGCATGCATGTTGAACCCTTTTACATATACTGTGTGTGTGTGTGTGTGTGTGTGTGTGTGTGTGTGTGTGTGTGTGTGTGTGTGTGAGAGAGAGAGAGAAACTCATTGCTTTGTCTCCTGTCCATCTCTCCAGTAGGTACAACAGCCTGTTTAAAACAGCACAGTGTGCATACAAACACGACAGTCAACATGGCTGTGCTTCTCTCTCAGATGCAGCACCTCACCCTCTTAGACGCTCGGCTGTGTGTGTGTGTCGGTGCGTGTGTGTGTGTCGGTGCGTGTGTGTGTGTTGCAGGGAGAGACGACGTGAGGAGTGGATGTATCGGGGCGTGCTGTCTCACGGGGCCACCTCGGTTACGCTGCACTGCCTGCGTGTTGCTGTACAATGCTCTCAGCGCCGCGGGCCCGGCCCGGCCGGGCGGAGGACGGACGGGACGCTGTCCCGCACTGTCCTGTCGTCCCCTGAGCTCGGGACACACCAGCTCCTCACTCACCTTGTCACACTGCAACAGCTGTCCTACTGTTTTCTTTTCTGGTTTTTTTTTTTTCTTCCTGTCTTTTAATTTCTGCAATATGGCTGGTGTGTATTTCCTCCATATTTCCTGTGGGAAATTAATGCTGGGATTATGGACCTCAGGAGGATTTGACTAGAGATGAGATTTAGAGAGGATGAGAAGTGGCGGTGTGGTAGGGGTTGGAGGCAGAGGTGCGCACACTTACTCATTTGCTTAGCTGCCTTTAAAGGGATCAGCTGAAACATAACCTTTAATTATTGTGTTGTAACCTGGCTGAGCTGGCATGTGTTGGTGGGGGGCAGGGTGGGGGGCCCTGCTGGTGTCCTGTGGTGTGTGGGCGCCCTGATGGTGTCCTGTGGGGTGGGGGCCCTGCTGGTGTGGGCGCCCTGATGGTGTCCTGTGGGGTGGGGGCCCTGCTGGTGTCCTGTGGCGTGGGGGCTCTGATGGTGTCCTGTGGGTGGAGACCTTGATGGTGTCCTGTGGCGTTGATGGTGTCCTGTGGTGTGGGCGCCCTGATGGTGTCCTGTGGCGTGGGGGCTCTGATGGTGTCTTGTGGGTGGAGACCTTGATGGTGTCCTGTGGTGTGGGCGCCCTGATGGTGTCCTGTGGTGTGGGCGCCCTGATGGTGTCCTGTGGTGTGGGCGCCCTGATGGTGTCCTGTGGTGTGGGGGCACTGATGGTGTCCTGTGGTGTGGGCGCCCTGATGGTGTCCTGTGGTGTGGGCGCCCTGATGGTGTCCTGTGGTGTGGGGGCACTGATGGTGTCCTGTGGTGTGGGCGCCCTGATGGTGTCCTGTGGTGTGGGGGCACTGATGGGGCAGGCAGCAGAGGGTGGTGCAGTGGATGTAGATGTTCAGCTGCTCTGGATGAGCACCTGACATTAGGGAGGTTCCACCAGCTCGTTGTCTTCTAATGACGCACACTTACCCTCTAATGACAATTAGGGGCAATTTTTTAAATGAATATGAATCGGACAGAAAAAGAAAAGAGTATATGAGCTTGTCACTCAGCAACAGCGAGAACACTGAAACGAGTGCGCTGTAATTATTCAAAGTAAATAACGTTAATTAATGCAGGGGCCTAATCAGTTGGAGTGAAGTCGACACAAGCCTGTGTTTTCTCCTAGATCTCCTCTGCATCGCTCTCTGCATCGCTCTTAGCCTGAAATCGCCCGTTTCAAAGTTGTTTGTGTTGATGTGAACATGAGGGACTATGTGCAAAATTAAAGTTATTTACTTTGAATAATTACAGTTAATTAATTAATTAATGTCACTGACTGTTTCATCTCTGATCAAAGTAGCAGCGTGCAGTCGAGTGGACATTACAGAATGGTTTTCCATGTGATCAGTGATGTGGTTCTGGAAGCTGATTGGTAGTGATGTGGTTCTGGAAGCTGATTGGTAGTGATGTGGTTCTGGAAGCTGATTGGTAGTATTGTGGTCCTGGAAGCTGATTGGTAGTGGTGTGGTTCTGGAAGCTGATTGGTAGTGGTGTGGTTCTGGAAGCTGATTGGTAGTGATGTGGTTCTGGAAGCTGATTGGTAGTGGTGTGGTCCTGGAAGCTGATTGGTAGTGATGTGGTCCTGGAAGCTGATTGGTAGTGGTGTGGTCCTGGAAGCTGATTGGTAGTGATGTGGTTCTGGAAGCTGATTGGTAGTGGTGTGGTCCTGGAAGCTGATTGGTAGTGATGTGGTCCTGGAAGCTGATTGGTAGTGATGTGGTTCTGGAAGCTGATTGGTAGTGGTGTGGTTCTGGAAGCTGATTGGTAGTATTGTGGTCCTGGAAGCTGATTGGTAGTGTGTGGTTCTGGAAGCTGATTGGTAGTGTGTGGTTCTGGAAGCTGATTGGTAGTGGTGTGGTCCTGGAAGCTGATTGGTAGTGATGTGGTTCTGGAAGCTGATTGGTAGTGGTGTGGTTCTGGAAGCTGATTGGTAGTGATGTGGTTCTGGAAGCTGATTGGTAGTGGTGTGGTCCTGGAAGCTGATTGGTAGTGATGTGGTCCTGGAAGCTGATTGGTAGTGGTGTGGTCCTGGAAGCTGATTGGTAGTGATGTGGTCCTGGAAGCTGATTGGTAGTGGTGTGGTCCTGGAAGCTGATTGGTAGTGGTGTGGTCCTGGAAGCTGATTGTAGTGGGTGGTTCTGGAAGCTGATTGGTAGTGGTGTGGTTCTGGAAGCTGATTGGTAGTGGTGTGGTCCTGGAAGCTGATTGGTAGTGGTGTGGTTCTGGAAGCTGATTGGTAGTGGTGTGGTCCTGGAAGCTGATTGGTAGTGATGTGGTCCTGGAAGCTGATGGTAGTGGTGTGGTCCTGGAAGCTGATTGGTAGTGGTGTGGTTCTGGAAGCTGATTGGTAGTGGTGTGGTTCTGGAAGCTGATTGGTAGTGGTGTGGTCCTGGAAGCTGATTGGTAGTGATGTGGTTCTGGAAGCTGATTGGTAGTTGTGTGGTTCTGGAAGCTGATTGGTAGTGGTGTGGTCCTGGAAGCTGATTGGTAGTGATGTGGTTCTGGAAGCTGATTGGTAGTGGTGTGGTCCTGGAAGCTGATTGGTAGTGGTGTGGTTCTGGAAGCTGATTGGTAGTGGTGTGGTTCTGGAAGCTGATTGGTAGTGATGTGGTTCTGGAAGCTGATTGGTAGTGATGTGGTTCTGGAAGCTGATTGGTAGAATGTTATTAGAGATGATTAAAGACATCATCCCTCTTTAATCTGGTGATGGTTCTCTTTCCCTGAAAGGCCTTAAGGGAGTGCCATGCAGAGATGAGTATTATTACCACTGATAGTACTGAGCCCCTGAAACTTTAATCAATCAATCAATCAATCAATCAATTAATTATTTAGTTCTGGTAGTGGTGTGGTTCTGGAAGCTGATTGGTAGTGGTGTGGTTCTGGAAGCTGATTGGTAGTGGTGTGGTCCTGGAAGCTGATTGGTAGTGATGTGGTTCTGGAAGCTGATTGGTAGTGGTGTGGTTCTGGAAGCTGATTGGTAGTGGTGTGGTCCTGGAAGCTGATTGGTAGTGATGTGGTTCTGGAAGCTGATTGGTAGAATGTTATTAGAGATGATTAAAGACATCATCCCTCTTTAATCTGGTGATGGTTCTCTTTCCCTGAAAGGCCTTAAGGGAGTGCCATGCAGAGATGAGTATTATTACCACTGATAGTACTGAGCCCCTGAAACTTTAATCAATCAATCAATCAATCAATCAATCAATTAATTATTTAGTTCATTTTTACTTTTTGGAGAAAGAGGGAGCATGTTCCAAGAGGAAACCCAAACCTCAGAAATCGACTAGCTCCATTTTGCTACTCTTGGTGTCCCCGCACAGATCCAACAGGTCCAGCAGGTCCATCAGGTCCAGCAGGTCCATCAGGTACCAGCAGGTCCATCAGGTACCAGCAGGTCCATCAGGTCCAGCAGGTCCATCAGGTACCAGCAGGTCCATCAGGTCCATCAGGTTCATCAGGTACCAGCAGGTCCAGCAGGTCCATCAGGTTCATCAGGTACCAGCAGGTCCAGCAGGTCCATCAGGTACCAGCAGGTCCAGCAGGTCCATCAGGTTCATCAGGTACCAGCAGGTCCATCAGGTCCATCAGGTACCAGCAGGTCCATCAGGTCCAGCAGGTCCAGCAGGTCCATCAGGTACCAGCAGGTCCAGCAGGTCCATCAGGTCCAGCAGGTCCATCAGGTACCAGCAGGTCCAGCAGGTCCATCAGGTCCATCAGGTACCAGCAGGTCCATCAGGTACCAGCAGGTCCATCAGGTCCAGCAGGTCCATCAGGTACCAGCAGGTCCATCAGGTCCATCAGGTTCATCAGGTACCAGCAGGTCCAGCAGGTCCATCAGGTTCATCAGGTACCAGCAGGTCCATCAGGTCCAGCAGGTCCAGCAGGTACCAGCAGGTCCATCAGGTCCAGCAGGTACCAGCAGCCCAGGTGACCATGTCTGCTCAAATCAAACTTTATGCTTTGTTGTGGATGCAAGGAAGATTTAAGATGAAGACTTCAGACAACATTGATCAAGTTGTGTGTGTGTGTGTGGTGTGTGTGTGCATGTGTGTGTGTGTGTGTGTGTGTGTGTGAGTGTGTGTGTGTGCGTGCGTGTATTTGTGTGGGTGTGCGTGTGTGTGTGCGCGTGTGTGTGTGTGTGTATGTATTTGTGTGGGTGTGCGTGTGTGTGTGTGTGTGTGGGTGTGTGTGTGCATGTGTGTGTGTGTGTGGGTGTGCGTGTGGGTGTGTGTGTGCATGTGTGTGTGTGTGTGGGTGTGTGTGTGTGTGTGGGTGTGTATGTGTGTGTGGGTGTGTGTGGGTGTGTGTATGTGTGTGTGTATGTGTGTGTGTGCGTGTGTGTGTGGGTGTGTATGTGTGCGTGTGTGTGTGGGTGTGTGTGGGTGTGCGTGTGGGTGTGTGTGTGCATGTGTGTGTGTGTGTGTGTGTGTGTGGGTGTGTGTGTGTGTGTGGGTGTGTATGTGTGTGTGGGTGTGTGTGGGTGTGTGTATGTGTGTGTGTATGTGTGTGTGTGCGTGTGTGTGTGGGTGTGTATGTGTGTGGGTGTGCGTGGGTGTGTGTGTGTGTGCGTGTGCGTGTGTGTGTGTGTGTGTGTGTGACGGCAGGCTGTAAGAGAGTGCAGCTAGACGTCATCTGCTAAGCAGAGTTCCTTTGAGGAACTGGGGATTGGGCAGGGAAGTAGGTCAGTGTCCAGTTCCCCATCTTTGCTCCCTGAGCCTCTCATGTCAGCCGTGTTGACAGGAGCGATGGTCTCAGCACGGGGAGAGCGCATCTCCCCCCGCCCTCCACGCCCCCCACACCCCCCCTCCCCTCTGAAGAACACCCCCGCGCTCGGCCCTTGACAAGAGACTTGCACTAGTTTTGCGAAAGAGGTCATGTGACTAGGGAGAAGCTGGTTTTCCTGCCTGTGTGAAGCGTGGATCCCTGGAAACAGCACGGTCACATGCATCATTGTTCCCTCTAAGATTGGAGTCGAAGAGCGCACTCCATCACCGCGGCCGGGGCACAGCTACACCTGATGGAGGGAGCAGAGCGCTGGATGTGATGGAGATCTGTAGCCGATCAGGGAGACAAGCAGGTGCTAATAGCACTACGATATATGGAATGGTGCTTTTAGAGACAGAATACAGTCCTAACAAGTCACTTTACAGTGTGTGTTCACAGCAACCTGTGGAGAGGTATAAAAATCTTACTAGTGATGGTGAACGGTTTGATCCTGCTTCAGGAAAGCAGGAGACACACTTTAATGATGTGCTGATAAATAAATAAGTTTTAGGTGGAACCTAAATTCAAATGGAATTTAAGATCAAAGATGTAAATAGCAAACTCACATTTAATGTTCTTACCGCTGAGCTTGTCCGACTTGTCGCCTCACTTATCAAACAGTAAACAAGTCTGTTAGATTTTTTTTTTGATAAAGTTTTTTTTATTTTACTTTAATTATCCATTCCTTCATTCATTTTTGACTCATCACCAGTTCGCTGTTATGTACAGGATTTCTTCACAGCATAATTGTGTGAATAATGTGAATAAAAAAAAGTTATGGTGATTACATTTAGGGGTGACCTGCAATAGTTAGGGGTGGGCAGATCGATATTTATATCGATAGTATCGATACAAAGGTGAGGATCGGTATCGGATCGATACCATGGCGAAAATATCGATTATTTTGCTGCAGTTTTAGAGGTCTGCGCGGGATTGCTTTTTTTAAATGCCGCTCCCGCCCGCACCTGCTTGTTTTAGTCCCGCTCCCCGCCCGCAACCGGCCAAAAAATCGCTTGTTTTAATCCCACACCCCGCCCCGCCACATACACATTTCTGTCGCCCCCGCCCGCAATCCTAATATGAATTGAATTAATTAGATTTAGTACTTGAAATTTTCTTATGTATTTATTAAAACAGCAATATAGCGATGGATCGCGCTGTCCCATTTCTTACCACAGTCCAAACACATGCCGTCAGGTGACGTACACCAACACTTTCTGATATCAATCACAACAAGCCGATTTCCCTCTCCATTAATTACAATGGAATATGACTTCCATACATCAGACTTTCCTGTAGTTGGCTTAATTGTGGTGTATTCGCCTGTTTTAATTGAATTTTCCACAGCTGAAACTGGTTGACCGTCTACAGCAGGGGTCGGCAACCTATGGCATGCGTGCCACCATTGGCACGAGGCATAATCACTGGCACGCGACATGCTGGACCAGCATCAGCAAAAATATATATAATTTAATATAAATTATTATATTATTGGATTATAATTTAATTTAGATTCGACTATGAAAATCCTTAGTTGAATACACCCCTAATTACATTAGCAGCTATTAAAGGTTAATGGTCCGACGCGCTTTATTTTTCTGATAGCTTGTGTTTTCCGTTGAACATGTGTTGGAACACCTCCACCCTACTGGTCTTACTCCAGACGTACTACCAGTGTTGAACACCTCCACCCTGCTGGTCTTACTCCAGACGTACTACCAGTGTTGAACACCTCCAACCTGCTGGTCTTACTCCAGACGTACTACCAGTGTTGAACACACCTCCACCCTGCTGGTCTTACTCCAGACGTACTACCAGTGTTGAACACTTCCACCCTGCTGGTCTTACTCCAGACGTACTACCAGTGTTGAACACCTCCACCCTGCTGGTCTTACTCCAGACGTACTACCAGTGTTGAACACCTCCACCCTGTTGGTCTTACTCCAGACGTACTACCAGTGTTGAACACCTCCACCCTGCTGGTCTTACTCCAGACGTACTACCAGTGTTGAACACCTCCACCCTGCTGGTTCTTACTCCAGACGTACTACCAGTGTTGATCACCTCCACCGCTGCTGGTCTTACTCCAGACGTACTACCAGTGTTGAACACCTCCACCCTGCTGGGTCTTACTCCAGACGTACTACCAGTGTTGAACACCTCCACCCTGCTGGTCTTACTCCAGACGTAACTACCAGTGTTGAACACCTCCACCCTGCTGGTCTTACTCCAGACGTACTACCAGTGTTGAACACCTCCAACCTGCTGGTCTTACTCCAGACGTACTACCAGTGTTGAACACCTCCACCCTGCTGGTCTTACTCCAGACGTACTACCAGTGTTGAACACCTCCACCCTGCTGGTCTTACTCCAGACGTACTACCAGTGTTGAACACCTCCACCCTGCTGGTCTTACTCCAGACGTACTACCAGTGTTGAACACCTCCACCCTGCTGGTCTTACTCCAGACGTACTACCAGTGTTGATACACCTCCAACCTGCTGGTCTTACTCCAGACGTACTACCAGTGTTGAACACCTCACCACCTGCTGGTCTTACTCCAGACGTACTACCAGTGTTGAACACCTCCACCCTGCTGGTCTTACTCCAGACGTACTACCAGTGTTGAACACCTCCACCCTGCTGGTCTTACTCCAGACGTACTACCAGTGTTGAACACCTCCACCCTGCTGGTCTTACTCCAGACGTACTACCAGTGTTGAACACTTCCACCCTGCTGGTCTTACTCCAGACGTACTACCAGTGTTGAACTACCTCCACCACTGTCTTGGTGCCCGTGGACCTAAGCGTGACCTCTCCACGGTAATTCCTTCACGGCTACCAAAGGATAAACTCTGTGAGAAATGTAAAAGCCGTCAGTGTTTGTTGAGTGTGTGTTTTGTGTGTCAATGTGTGTTGAGTGTGTTCAGTGAGTGTTCAGTGTGTGTTGTGTGTTCAGTGTGTGTCAATGTGTGTTTGTTGATTGTGTTCAGAGAGTGTTCCGTGTGTGTCATTGTGTGTTCAGTGAGTGTTCAGTGTGTGTAGAGTGTGTGTTCAGTGTGTGTTCAGTGAGTTTGTTATGACTGCTCCTCCGTTCCTAGCATTTCCTTAGCAGTGTGTTATATCACCTCTCATCTACCTTCCTTCACCTGGGCAGGTAGCACTCACACGACCCCCCCGTGCTGTTGTCTGACTCTCGTCTTACAGGGACTAATGCTAATGATCCTAATGATAGGATCTCATTCATTTAGAGAACTCTGTGAATGGTAATGCACTCATGACCTCGGGGCCCAATGTCTCTTAACCCTAGATTTAGATTATTTATTTTTTTTCCCATTTTGAGATTTTAGCGACAAAAATTTAACAGTAATAAAGTAGAGAATAGTTCTCAGCCATTTTTATCAGACAGTAATCAGACCACAGTGTGAGGAGTACTGAGGAGTATTACTCTTACACACATTTCACACTTTCATCATGAAAACCTGTTGTCTGTTTCAACCTCAGTATGTGAGGCATTTTCTGCAGCCGTTTTGCCTTTACCCTGACACCAAACTACCACTGACCACGTCAACTAAGAGTTGTCTCTCTCCTCCCCCTCTCCTCTCGCTCTCTCTCTCCCCTCCCATCGCCTCTCCCCCTCTCTCTCTCTCTCCCCTCCCCTCTCTCTCCCCCTCTCTCTCTCTCCCTCTCCCCTCCCCTCTCTCTCCTCCCCTCTCTCTCCTCTCTCTCCCCTCTCTCTCTCTCCCCCTCTCTCTCTCTCTCCCCTCCCCTCTCTCTCTCCCTCTCTCTCTCTCCTCTCCCCTCCCCTCTCTCTCTCCCTCCCCTCTCTCTCTCCCTCTCTCCTCCCCTCTCCTCTCTCTCTCCCCCCTCTCTCTCTCCCCCTCTCTCCCCCCTCTCTCTCTCTCCCCTCCCCTCTCTCTCTCCCTCTCTCTCCCCCTCTCCCCTCCCCTCTCTCTCTCCCCCTCTCTCTCTCCCCTCCCCTCTCTCTCCCCCCTCTCTCTCTCCCCTCCCCTCTCTCCCTCTCTCTCC
This sequence comes from Brachyhypopomus gauderio, assembly GCF_052324685.1. NCBI lineage: Eukaryota > Metazoa > Chordata > Actinopteri > Gymnotiformes > Hypopomidae > Brachyhypopomus > Brachyhypopomus gauderio. Next base: position 4,813,351 of record NC_135224.1, read on the forward strand.
CCCTCTCTCTCTCTCTCTCTCTCCCCTCCCCTCTCTCTCCCTCTCTCTCTCTCTCTCTCTCTCTCTCTCCCCCTCCTCTCTCTCTCTCTCTCCCCTCCCCTCTCTCTCCCCCTCTCTCTGTCTCTCTCTCTCTCCCCTCCCTCTCCCTCTCTCTCTCTCTCCTCTCTCCCTCTCTCTCCCCTCCTCTCTCTCCCCTCTCTCTCTCTCTCACTCCTCTCCCTCTCTCTCTCTCTCTCTCTCTCTCTCCCCTCCCTCTCTCTGTGGCTCTCTACACTTCTACAATCGCTCTTCCTCTCTTCCTCTCTGTCCTGGTTGACCGGCCCCGCAGCCGGACGCTGTCAGAAAGCCTCACTGATGTGAAGAAGCTGCTGTTCTAATGAGCGAGTCTCTCGGTCCGGTCGGGTCCGGTCCGGTCGGGTCTGGACAGCGTGGACCAAGCCCCACACATCCCTGTGCGTGTGGAAGAATGTTCATCTGCCATGCTGGGTTTCAGCTCCGGCTCAGCGTCACGTGGCCTCGGTAAACCACGACAAATTAAGCTGAGCAAAAAATGAGAGAAACTGCTTTGAGTTGGTTCATTTGCTCTAAATTAATCTGTTTGTGTAACTTGTCCTGGGCTGATTAGATCCACAACTGAGCAGCTAAACTTGGAGCAATTCAAATACCTCTAAGCAGTCGATTTTATTCAAACCATTCGAGTAAAGGCAGCTCCCTCGCCTTTAATTAAGTGTAATGACTTGGGCGCTGGAAGGGAAGACACGGGAGAGGCGTGATTGAGTGCAGGTTTCAGGAAGCCGCCGTCCTGAGTCTGCCATCCCAGTCTGTTCCACCACACAGCTCACAGCTGGAGGTCTGCAGAGAGGGGGGTGGGAAGAGGGAGGGGGGGAGAAGGGGAGAGAGAGAGAGAGAGAGAGAGAGGAGAGAGAGAGAGCACACTAGGCAGCACATGCCAGGGGTCCCCCCTGAACGCAGGATCTCCGGACCCCCAGAGCATTAACCTTTTCCTTTAATTAACACAGTCTCTGTGGTCCAGGGAGAGAGGGCAAGAGAGAGAGAGAGAAGGAGAGAGTGATGGAGAGAGAGCGAGAGAGGGAGCAGGGGATGAAGGCCGTGAGGTGAGCAGGGCTTCGTGCTGTTGTCAGGGAAGCAGGAGGGAGTGAGAGTGGAAGGTATGACTAATGTGTGTGGGGCCAGACAGTGGACCAGGGCTTTCTTACGATCTGGCATAATGCCCTCTCCACACACACACACACACACACACACACACACACACACACACACACACACACACACCACACACACACACACACACACACAACACACACACACACTCGTAGAGCTACACTGAAAGCAGAAGGACGAGGCCCAGCTGCTTACACACAGACTGGACAAGATGGGGGAAATGTAGTTTAATATGTGACTATTGTCTAGTGGTTGTTCAGCGTCTTATATGTTCTGAACAATTTCAGGTGGGAAACTCTAAGAGAAACCACACTGCCCTGTCCCTAGACGACACACGCCTCTGAAGGACAGCAGATATTAGAACTTACCAGTACTGTCCTACAGCCTTCTACCTGCTGTGCTTAGGACTGTTTAACAGAATTATTATTAATATTTCCACAAAAACAAGCCCTATTATTATTTTGACTCCATGAAGCTAATAGCATACAACAATAGTGGTTCAGGCCTAGCCTGAGTTTGGCACTGTGTGTGTGTTATTTTAGGCCTCTGTGTTTGGCACTGTGTGTGTTATTTTAGGTGCCTGTTTTTGGGACTGTGTTTGTTATTTTAGGCCTCTGTTTGGAACTTTGTTTGTTATTCTGGGCCACTGTATTTGGAACTGTGTTTGTTATTTTGGGACACTGTGTTTGGACCTGTGTTTGTTATTCTGGGCCACTGTGTTTGCTATTTTGGGCCACTGTGTTTGGACCTGTGTTTGTTATTCTGGGCCACTGTGTTTGGAAATGTGTTTGTTATTTTGGGCCACTGTGTTTGTAACTGTGTTTGTTATTCTGGGCCAGTGTTTGGAACTGTGTTTGTTATTCTGGGCCAGTGTTTGGAACTGTGTTTGTTATTTTAGGCCACTGTGTTTGGAACTGTGTTTGTTATTTTGAGCCACTGTGTTTGGAATTGTTTGTTATTTTGGGCCAGTGTGTTTGGAACTGTGTTTGTTATTTTGGACCACTGTGTTTGTTATTTTAGGCCATTGTGTTTGGAACTGTGTTTATTCTGGGCCACTGTGTTTGGAACTGTGTTTTGTTATTTTGAGCCCCTGTGTTTGGAACTGTGTTTGTTCTTTGAGGCCAGTGTGTTTGGAGCTGTGTTTGTGATTTTGAGCCAGTGTGTTTGGAACTGTGTTTGTTATTTTAGACCAGTGTGTTGGGAACGTGTTTGTTATTTTAGACCAGTGTGTTGGGAACTGTGTTTATTTTAGACCAGTGTGTTGAGAACGTGTTTGTAATTTTAGACCAGTGTGTTGGGAACTGTGTTTGTTATTTTAGACCAGTGTGTTGGGAACGTGTTTGTTATTTTAGGCCAGTGTGTTGGGAACGTGTTTGTTATTTTAGGCCAGTGTGTTGGGAACTGTGTTTTTTATTTTAGGCCAGTGTGTTGGGGATGTGTTTGTTATTTTAGACCAGTGTGTTGGGAACTGTGTTTGTTATTTAAGACCAGTGTGTTGGGAACTGTGTTTATTTTAGACCAGTGTGTTGGGAACGTGTTTGTAATTTTAGACCAGTGTGTTGGGAACTGTGTTTGTTATTTTAGACCAGTGTGTTGGGAACTGTGTTTGTTATTTTAGACCAGTGTGTTGGGAACGTGTTTGTTATTTTAGGCCAGTGTGTTGGGAACGTGTTTGTAATTTTAGACCAGTGTGTTGGGAACTGTGTTTGTTATTTTAGACCAGTGTGTTGGGAACTGTGTTTGTTATTTTAGACCAGTGTGTTGGGAACGTGTTTGTTATTTTAGACCAGTGTGTTGGGAACGTGTTTGTTATTTTAGTCCAGTGTGTTGGGAACTGTGTTTGTTATTTTAGACCAGTGTGTTGGGAATGTGTTTGTTATTTTAGACCAGTGTGTTAGGAACTGTGTTTGTTATTTTAGACCAGTGTGTTGGGAACGTGTTTGTTATTTTAGGCCAGTGTGTTGGGAACTGTGTTTGTTATTTTAGGCCAGTGTGTTGGGAACTGTATTTGTCATGGTAAAGGTTACCATCTCACTTCAGCGGACAACATTAATGCCTTCCTCACTATTCCTCCACTAACAACAAGATTATCTTGGCCACTTCGACTAGAAATGGTTGCCTTCCTACGTGACTGCAGCACCTCCGTAATTGGCAATAAGTGACATGCTATTTATTATTGTTAAGGCTGTAATAAATACGTAAATGCATAGCTATGCTAGCGTTGAACTAACAGTCAGACATGAACGCCAATCTTCAGTTTTAGCTACTTCAAAGCACCCAAAACCACAGCCTGCTGCTGCTTATATGAATGTGTTGTCTTATTGTGCAGGGGACACACTGTTGATTCATTTTGTTGAATCTTACCAGTGAGGAATAGATATTTGGACACGGGTGTCTCCAGAGGCCAAAGCTGGTCTGTGTTTGTACAACGCCAGTCGCCACGAGTCAGATGGCAAAGGCCCGTATTACACTGAGGTGACTGATCACACTGATGAGTTAGATGTTTGGTACTGGAATTGAAGGAACTGAAATTTAGACCCACTCTCACAAAATCACCATCATCACTAAATGTGACATAATCAGTGTTATTGTTCACGTTCACATTCTTTAAAAAAAAACGTGCCATATTTGTCAATTGTGATTTTTCACCGCAATCAAAATTTGTCCTTTTACCCATCTGTGCAATTAGAACACACACACAAACACACACACACTAGTGATTACTAGAGGGCTGTGGATCACACATGCCCAGAGCGGTGGGCAGCTCTAGCCTGGGTTAGGGGTTAGGTGCCTTGCTCAAGGGCACCTCAGTCATGGCCTCAGGTCTGGGAATCAAACCCATGACCCTCCGGTCACAAGACCAGTTCCCTATCACAGGACCATGACTGCCCCTACTATTTGATCAAGTCAGTGTAATGTTGGAGATCAGGTGTGTGTAATGTTGGAGATCAGGTGAGTATAACAAGTGTAATGTTGGAGATTAGATGAATGTAACGTTGTAGATCAGGTGAGTGTAATGTTGTTGGAGATCAGGTGAGTTTAATCTTCGAGATCAGGTGAGTGTAATGTTGGAGTTCAGGTGAGTGTAAAGTTGGAGAACAGGTCAGTAACATTGTAGATCAGGTTAATGTAACGTTGGACATCAGATGAGTGTAATGTTGTTGTAGATCAGGTGAATGCAATGTTTGTGGAGATCAGGTGAGTTTAATGTTGGAGATCAGGTTAGTGTAATGTTGTAGATCAGGTGAGTGTGACGTAGATCAAGTGTGTGTAATGTTGGACATCAGATGAGTGTAATGTTGGACATCAGATGAGTGTAAGGTTGTAGATCAGGTGATTGTAACATTGTTGGAGATCAGGTGAGTAACGTAGATCAGGTGAGTGTAACATTGTTGGAGATTAGGTGAGTAACGTAGATCAGGTGAGTGTAACATTGTTGGAGATTAGGTGAGTAACGTAGATCAGGTGAGTAACGTAGATCAGGTGAGTAACGTTGTAGATCAGCTGAGTGTAACATTGTTGTAGATCAGGTGAGTAACGTTGTAGATCAGGTGAGTGTAATGTAGATCAGGTGTGCGTAACATTGTAGATCAGGTGAGTGTAATGTAGATCAGGTGAGTAACGTTGTAGATCAGCTGAGTGTAACATTGTTGTAGATCAGGTGAGTAACGTTGTAGATCAGGTGAGTGTAATGTTGTTGGAGATCAGGTGAGTAACGTTGGAGATCAGGTGAGTGTAATGTAGATCAGGTGTGCGTAACATTGTAGATCAGGTGAGTGTAATGTTGGAGATCAGGTGTGTGTAACGTCGTTGGAGATCAGGTGAGTTTAACATTGTTGGAGATCAGGTGTGTGTAACGTTGTTGGAGATCAGGTGAGTGTAATGTTGGAGATCAGGTGTGTGTAATGTTGGAGATCAGGTGTGTGTAACGTTAGAGATCAGGTGAATTTAACGTTGGAGATCAGGTGAGTGTAATGTAGATCAGGTGTGCGTAACATTGTAGATCAGGTAAGTGTAATGTTGTTGGAGATCAGGTGAGTGTAACGTTGGAGATCAGGTGAGTTTAACGTTGTTGGAGATCAGGTGAGTGTAAAATTGTTGGAGATCAGGTGAGTTTAACGTTGGAGATCAGGTGAGTGTAAAATTGTTGGAGATCAGGTGTGTGTAACGTTGTTGGAGATCATGTGTGTGCAATGTTGTAGATCAGGTGAGTGTAACATTGTTGGAGATCATGTGTGTGCAATGTTGTAGATCAGGTGAGTGTAATGTTGTTGGAGATCAGGTGTGTGTAACATTGTTGTAGATCAGATGAGTGTAAGGTTGTTGGAGATCAGGTGAGTGTAATGTTGTAGATCAGGTGAGTGTAACATTGTTGGAGATCAGGTGTGTGTAAGGTTGTTGGAGATCAGGTGTGTGTAACATTGTTGTAGATCAGGTGAGTGTAACGTTGTTGGAGATCAGGTGTGTGTAACGTTGTTGGAGATCAGGTGTGTGTAACATTGTTGGAGATCAGGTGTGTGTAACATTGTTGGAGATCAGGTGAGTGTAATGTAGATCAGGTGAGTGTAACATTGTAGACCAGGTGTGTGTAACGTTGTAGACCAGGTGTGTGTAACGTTGGAGATCAGGTGAGTGTAACATTGTTGATCAGGTGAGTGTAACATTGTTGGAAATCAGGTGTGTGTAACGTAGATCAGGTGAGTGTAATGTTGTTGGAGATCAGGTGTGTGTAACGTTGTAGATCAGGTGAGTGTAACATTGTTGGAGATCAGGTGAGTGTAACGTTGTAGATCAGGTGAGTGTGACGTTGTAGACCAGGTGAGTGTGACGTTGTTGTAGAAGGATGTGATGGAGATACTGTTGGATTTCTTCCTTCAAAGTGTTTTTATCTGTGGACAAAGACCATAACCTGGTCATCTCTCCCGAAGCAGTAATCCGTCCACCCTCCGCCCTCCTCTGCCAGGTGGAGATGGTGGGCCGTGACGGGCGTGGAGCGCTGGGACAGAGTGAAGTGCGGCGCCAGGTGAGAGAAGATGGAGGTGCCAGATCCCCTGATCGTCCTGCTGAGGACCCTGAGCAAGGACACAGTCTCCCTGCCCCCATAGATCAGCCAGCCCTGAATGTCAACCCGCACAGCAGACACTGGTATGCCAGCCCCCCACACCCACTCCATCTCTCTCTCTCTCCCACTCCCTCTCCATCTCTCCCTCTCCCACACCCACTCCATCTCTCTCTCTCTCTCTCTCCCACTCTCTCCCCATCTCTCTCTCCATTAACTCTTATTTTCCCATTCCCTCCATATCTGTCTCTCTCTCGCACTCAGTCGTACCTCTGCCTCCCCTCTCCCTGTCTCTCTCTCTCACTGCTTCTCCCACTCCATCCCATCTGTCTCTCTCCCCTCTCCATCTCTTCCACTCCATCCTCTCTCTCTCTCCCTGTCTCTCCTACATCCTCTCTCTCTGTCTCTCCTACATCCTCTCTCTCCCTCTCTCTTTCTCTCTCCCTCTCCCTCTCTCTCTCTCTCTCTCTCTCTCCCTCTCCCTGTCTCTCCCTCTCTCTCTCTCTCTCTCTCTCTCTCCTCTCTCTCTCTCTCCCCCCACCCTCCCCATCTCTCAGTGAACTGGCCCAAGCCCCTCTGTCTGATGACACCCGCCACGCTAACGACCCAGTGTGGGATCAGAGCGGTGTGGGGGGGGGGGGGGGGGGGGGGAAGCTGGAAGGAGCAGGGATCCAGCTGGAAGGTCACGCCTGGCGGAGGCCAGAACCAGCCACAGCACCGGGGAGGATGCACGCGTCACTACCAGGACCAGGCAGGGGCACACCTACGAGGTGTGTTTCAAAGGACAAGAAAGGTTAGAGCATCTTCTCAATAACAGCAATGGTGAAATGAGGTTGCCAGATCCTCTCCACTCCGAGTGTCTCTCCCAACCTCTATTATGATGTACGAACTTTAATAACAAATTCACAGTGCGCTGCAGGGGCCTCCAGAACCCCCCCGTCACTGGGTTTTGTTGCGTGAGAGTCTCATGTGACATGTCCATCTAGGACAGAATCCAATACTTCAAAGAGTCAAGCACTGTAATTTTGTCCATTACAAATACAAACCCTGTCTGTCATATTTGATAAGGTCCCCTAGCAGCAAGAACAACAAATCTCCATGTTCAACCTTGGATAATATTGTATTATTGTGTCCTTTTGTAAAGCAGTTTGGAAACCTTGCATTAAAAATGTGCTATATAAATTAAGCTTGTTATTACTATCATCATCATCATCATCAACAATAACAAAAACAATAATATCTGGGCTTTTAAAAAATCTGATAGCAATTATAATCTGAAGATCTTTGCTCTGGTGTAGTCAGGATGGATGTGTTTGTTTCAGATATATTATCCAACAGACAGGACTACTGAAGACCTCAGACAGCACTACTGAAGACCTCAGACAGGACTACTGAAGACCTCAGACAGGACTACTGAAGACCTCAGACAGCACTACTGAAGACCTCAGACAGCACTACTGAAGACCTCAGACAGCACTACTGAAGACCTCAGACAGCACTACTGAAGACCTCAGACAGGACTACTGAAGACCTCAGACAGCACTACTGAAGACCTCAGACAGCACTACTGAAGACCTCAGACAGCACTACTGAAGACCTCAGACAGCACTACTGAATACCTCACACCACTTCACTGTGTATTTACATGTATTTACAAGAATGATGTTCAACAAATGAGGACAGTTTTTTGATAACTGTCACTCAAACACAGTTCTGATGCCACGCCCATTAATTGCAGTCTTAGGCTCCGCCCAAAATGCAATACTTCCCTCCTATACAGTATGTGACGAAGGGTAGTATGTCTGAATACATAGTATGCACTAAACAGTAAATGAAAAGTACCCGGATGGCTTACTGAATCGGGAGCCATTTTGAAGCACGCGATTGCAGCACACTGTCCTATCCCATGATTCAACTGGAGTATTTAACTATGATCATGTGACCATGTTATATGACAGGTAAAATGGTGGATGTAGTGTGTCTGAGGTTGTAGCGTACTGCCCAGTCACCTACTGAAAGAACATAGGCCTACTACTTTAACGGATGAGCAGAACGTACTGCACTGAAATCTAGTGTGTACTGTTTAAGTACGGCATTTCAGATTGAGTCTAAGTCTCAGCGCCCCGCCGGTCTTACGCCCATTAACTACAGTTACAATCCTGCCAGAGGGAGCACACATTAGCTCCCTTATCCAGCGAGCTATCTTACCCACACCATCTCCAGCCTGTTTTAAAGATTTTCAGCCATTTGGAAGTTGAGGGGTAAAAAAAAACTGTTGAAACTGATTAGCGAATCACAGCCCAGCCCGACGATGTGTGTTTGGTATAAATTTAACCAGATCCTTTACACCCAGTGTGTGTGTGGCATGGCAGAGCAGAAAAAAAAGGGAAACTTAGTTAAAGCGCTACATTAAAACCCCACACAGACGCTCAGCGTCCGCCCTCTTCGCCGCGCTCGTTAGAGAGACTCAGGATCTTCGCTCTGTGGCTCCGTGTCTTGGTTCTCCTTCAAGCCTTCGGCGTCTGACGGTTTGTTTTCCTCCCCTTGTGTGTGTGTGTGTGTGTTTTTTCTCCCAGTGCTGCTTTTGTCTCTGTGAAGCATCAGGAGGTTTTGGCTTGTGAGCAGAGCGGTGGGTCTCTGGGGAGGTCTCCAGCAGCGATGCGGGGCACGCCGACGACCTCTTCCTGCCTGGTGTGGGTGGCGTCGGAGAGGAGAGACGAGGCAGTCTGCCCTCCCCCCCGGAGGTCTGGACGGTAGGTCTGCCGTTGCCATGGGACTCTCCTCAGGAGAAGGCCTTATTCTCAGGGTCGAGCATCCATGCTGGTGCTGTAATTACGAGCGTGAGAGAGGAAAAAAAAAAAGATTGGTAATTCCCGCAGATGTATGTAGAACTTTTCCTCCTGGGAGACGTTCACATCTCAAAGTTCTAGTAGATGAGTTTTAATGAGGCGAAGTCAAGTGTGCATGCGCGCGTGTGAGTGTGTGCGTGATGGTATGTGTGTGTGTTCGCGTATTAGCAAGTACATGTTTGCATCTTGGGCCCAATTGAATGTGTGTAATTGGCAAGCAGTATAAAATGTGCTGTGTGTTTTTTTTTGTTGTTGTTGTGGCGAGGGCAAGTCAGGGTCACGTCGGCGAGCGTCTGCGCCGGGCCTTCAGCTAGCATTATTCTGGAGAGAAACGGGTTCGTTTTGGAGGAACACATTAACCGCGCTCGGAGAAGGCGGTGTGGGAAAACGTGTCAGAGTGATAATGCGACTTCAAGATAACCAAGTCAGATGGAACCACAGAACTTCATCCGTACTGGATCGGATCTGATCAAAAGGCACTGAAAGTAATCACCATTCAGACTAATGATCTTTGGCGATAGCTAATGTTTTCTTCATTTCTAAGATTTACATATAGCAAACAACCAAAGCATAAACCCAGAATCTCTGTGTGTGTATGTGGGATCAAACAGCACACCAAACAAAATTCCACTAAGCTCCATTCTTTCCCACCCATGTCCAGAGGGGTAGACGTGTCCTGTGTGTCTTCACAGCCACTAAAAACGTCAACACCTCGACTCTCAGTCAGGGCTCCATCATCAGGGCTGGCGTCAGACGTCTGTAGCCCTCTCAACAGCGCCTGAGCTCTCCCAACTCTGGGGCTGACGGAAACCCACGGTGAGCTCGCCCGACGCCGGGGGAAGTGCAGGTTGTTTTGCGTTCGTCTGTTCGTTGATTTGCATGAAGGGGAGCAGGGAGCCCGGGTCTGGGAGCGGGGACTCGGAGGCGAAGAGCTGAGGTGTCTCAGACTGGGGGAAGTTGCTTGACAGCGTGTCGGGAACTGGGGCCCAGTTCACTCTGAAGAGGGAGACGACCGAGACCCCTCGACAGTGCGCAACAGAGCTACAAATAGATGTTTACATCCTGGAACCACTTTGAATGGCTCAATAAAGCAAAGCATATCAATCTTTGCTCTTCTGTGATGTTCCTCCATTTGCCTCTTTTGTCACATGGTGAGTAGGGAATTCACACTGAGGTGTGAGAGCGCCTGTCAAGTTTTAAGGGTATTATGAAAATAGGTGCGAGATTATATTCAATAAAGTGAAAAATCCTGACAACAATGTAGGTCATAACTTTCCAGTTAAGCTGTCTTTAAAAAAAAAACACCCCTGAAGGCAACGCAAGAGGCAATTTTCTACACATAAAAAACAGGTTGAGATAAAGTAAGCTGACAGTTGACAAAACAATGAAAAGATATAGTCAGGATATTACTTCTTCCAATCCAGAAATTACCACACGATTACAACTTGTAGAATGGTTACCATGTCGGGAAATAAACTAATGAAATACGGAACAAAATATCACAGCATGAAAAGGGACCGTTGTTCTGATTTTGGCCTGATTGTTGATAGCATTTAACACCCAGTGAGCAAATGTGCGTATGCATAAAATGATTAAATGATTATGAAAATTCCTCTGCTCAAAATATATTTTAAAAATGTGATAAAAAAGAGAAAATGACAATGCCCTGATACTGCCTCAGCCAGGTGCCTTTAAAGAGGTCATCACTGCTAAATGGTAGAATATTTGGGGTCAAAATGTGGTCTTGGATTCCCACAGGTTGTGTTTTTTGGGGTTTTTTTTTGTTATTTCATGCACTCAGAATGTCCTGATGGCCTTTGTGCACCCTTCAGTAATTCAGTGGAGAATTTTGTACAATACAAAATATTTTGTGTTACAAACTTAATTCCTGAAGACCACAATGGGTGTGCTTACATAAAGGTCCAGATATACAGTGAGGAAGTCAAACACATCTCCAATGAATCATGGAAGGCTATACAGTAGATTTCTTTTATTCAAATAACAGCTCTTGATTAAGTCTACCTGTAAAGTAATTGTCATTCTTTTCTCACTGATGGCGGACAAAACGGAGGACAAAACCTTTACTTTGACGTCTCTTACAATTATACTGACCTCATAAACCACTTTTTTGCTTTAATTCTAAAAAAAAAAACCCTTGCGAAATGAAACTTCCAACACACAGACCCTCTAAATCACCCATTTCTCACTCATATCTGGAATCTTTGGGCAGCAAGACAACGGATGTCATCTAGGTTGAACCCTGGTCCTATTCCAATAACCTTTAGATGTGGGTGAAGGGAGAGTGATATGGCAGTCCTCAGGGGTGAGAGTAAAGAGTGTGAGCCCCGCCATGGGGGGGGCTTGCCTGGGTCTCATGTTCACGCAGGTGCGGGGTAAGGCCTGGACAGGTGTGCTGAGCGGGAGTTTATCTAGGATACCGGCGCCACGCGCACCACCGCTGGCCTCACGCGCGCCTCAACCCACGCCACGGTTCTCACACACGAGTCGCGTGGATTTCACATATTTAAAGATGTAGGCATACATTTTTGGAAGAGTTCTAGGTTTTTATAGCACAATTCGTGTAATAATAAATTTTAACGAGGATGTATAGTAATCAGATGTGAATATCTCCGCAACACACATCTTATTCGTATGTCTTGTGTGACACATCAAACGTCCACGTGCTATACGTGCGATTTATGTGTATGACGTTTGAATATTTTTTTCTATAATGGGTTGAGGGCCTTAATGAAAGATCCCGACTTACCACAAAGTTCTGAAACAACTTTGCATCCAGCGGAAAGTCGAGACGACAGTCGTATTATCACTTCGTCGTATTATCACTGGGTGTATGAAGAGTTTAATCAAAGCGCGCGATGCACAGAAGCGCGCAGTGGTAGCGCGCGCGCGCGTGCAGAGAGACAGTGCACGCAGTTAAAGTAAATTTATATCACCTTAATAAATCTGTTGCTGCCTAATACTTCCTAACCTATCAGTGAGTATTTCAGTGCACACTAACAAGCACGTTACTGATAGTTATTAGTGCTTACATACCTACTGTCCATCCCTTTAAATATTGACTAATCTGAGCACGAGATTAGATTAAGGCTAATTTTGTATCTAAAACATGTAGGCTATCTAAAATAAGAAGCATTTCATATTCCTTAAAAAAAACAACGCGCGTGAGTTCATTTACGTTTCTGCCAAGCTCAGTTTGTTTAGGTGTAACAAATAAACAACCATAATATTAACCGAATATTTACACATTAAAGATATTTCCGAACTTGCATTACCACGCAGGCAAAGCCACGCCGCACGGTGCCGAACCATTTACAGGTGAAACGGTTCCGGAAAACAGTTTTGCACGCTGAGTCTCTTCCACCAGAAGGGGGACCAGTCCGTCTGCCCAAACGCGCAGCGCGCGACCAGCCCCGGACGCGCGCGCGGGGCGAGCGCGAGGCGGGCGCGAGCGCGCCGACTTCGACGCTCGGCTCCGGATCCGGCGCCCGCGAATCCACGCGTCCGCGTTTTGCCGCAGCCCCGCGGATTTTAATCATGCCTCTCTGTCAGTGTGTGAGTGCAGGCAGGCTGACAATGATTTCCTCAGTGATTACGTACAGAGCGAGTCCCCGCGGGGTAGGGGCCCCCCTCTGGAGCCGTCCTGATGGCTTTGGGGGCCTCGCTTCCATTTTCCATTATTATGTGGACTACCGGAGCGACAGCGCAGTCCAAGACCTCGCAGGTTTGTGATGAGGAGGGAGCTCACATCTTCTCTCTGCCTCTTCCTCCTCTTTTTTAACAGCAATTAAGACGTAGACTCGGTCCCGTAGCTGAACGAGCGGCCAACGGGAGCGAGAAAAGGGAGAGTCTCAATTAGTTTTAGCACTTGGCAATGTAAGAAAAAGTATTTATTTTGATTTTTTTTTCATCGGTTTTTTTATTTTTGGTTTTTTTGTTCCGTTTTTTTTTCGCTCCTTCGCAGCAGGCGTTTGCTGATGTCTTTCTCACGCGATTGCAAGATTAAAGGCATAAGCAAAAGAGCAGATCGTGTAATTGTTGGGAATCGCGTGTTTCTCGGCGCGTGCTAGTTGCGCGAGGAGATGGACGCGCGCGCGACGGATCTACCAGTTACATTCTCACACTTTTGTACTAAATAGGTAGGCTGTTGAAATTTGGATTTTACAAAAAACCCCGTCCCTCTTCAAAACCCCGAAAGCGTGATTTGAGCGCCACGAACTGATGTGTAATGTTTAACGGGCTTAGTTGGCGGTGAGAATTCTGCAGGATATTCAGACTGAATGCAGTTTATCAGAGCAGATCTGAGCGACTTCTGCGGGTTTCTGTAGGATGTCGCGCCGCAAGCAAGCGAAACCAAGATCCCTGAAAGGTAAGTGACCCGCTCCCTGCGAGACCACAGTTCCGACTGGAGAGGAACCCAGTTTAGTAGCATGGCTCAAATGAAGGCACGTAATCTCGGTTTGCTCTCGGAACCGAACGCACAGGTCTGAATGCATAGACGATGCATAACGGTCCTTCCTCTAAAACCAATCGACGCGCCGAACCGAGACCCAAGTATGAGATATTAGTCGGAGATCGTTGCGTAAGCTCTGCGTATTGCATCATTTTACACTTAATAGCAAAATGCCCAACAGTCTGTTGGAAGAACTTTATTTCTAATGATAGGAAGCCAAGCGGGGTCTCGTTGTGCTCTCCCCTCTCTAATGCCCCTTCCGCGTGTGGTGGAATGCAGCCCCCCGAACCTCGCAGGTATCTGGACCGAGGCAGGATGCTGAGCTGGGCTGCAGGTCGGCCTGATGGAAGTTTAGAGCGCCACGTCACGTGACTGGAATCTTAGAACACGCCGAGTTCTGAAGACAGCACGCGCGTTTGGCAGAAAGTGACAGGAGACGCACGAGACCTGCGAACGAAACGGGCTTGTCAAAAGGTTCAGTTTCAAAACTACATCACTCGAGGAACCACGAGTGACCGGCGTTGGTTCGTGGGTGGGTTGATCTTGAGTTGAATGTGAAGACCTTCTTGGGGTGGCCAGTGCTTTGTTGATGGTTGAATGGATGGAAGTGCACATGTATATGAACCTACAGACATGTGTGGGGGGCCATTTCACATTTAACGTCTTGCTGTATTGATGTACATTTTTTAACTGTACACGATACAGAAATTAAAGACTATGAAGACTTCAGTCTCCTAAAACACACACACACACACACACACACACACACACACACACACACACACACACACACACACACACACACACACACACACACACACACACACACACACACTGTGTAAAGTAAATAGAATTCAGACTTTTCCTCCTGTAGCCGTTGAGGGTAGCCACTGGTATTCATGGCTAAGCTCTAGTTCATCTGGCAGCCTTTGTATTTTGCTCAGCAAATAATTGTCCACAATTTCACATTCTCAGCTTGTGGTCGGCGTGGCCCCTTTCCGCGCCTGCCTCTCCTTCTCGGAAGTCATCAGCTGAAGGGAAGATTCCACGGTCTGCGGTGTGTTCCTTCAGCCACCATTTTAAATCAATACCTCAGGGAGAGGAGAGTACGAGTGTAGTCACATCACAGCCCCTCCGATCACACGGATCCCTTCAGTGACGGACACTACCAATTACATACAAAAATACATAAAAGCACACACCGTGTACTTATGTCTGCTTCAAGTAATAGCATCTGCTTTCTACATTTGGCGATGACATGTTTGTTCCAACAGGGCAATAATTTTTTTGTTTTTTTCCTTCTATACACCCGCCCCCCCCCCACCCCCCCCACCCCCAAAAGATCTGCAGAGATGTTTTCATATGCAGTTCTGTTTTTCTGCAAAGTGCAAGCAGTGTTCTCCTCTTGCTGCAAGCCGTGCATTGTTGATGGGGTTTAAGACATCAGCTGTGCTGCACTGTGTTATGCTGAGTGCTGCTTCTGGTTTGGCAGTATGGCTCCTCCATGCACTGGTTGCTTTATGGTTATGGACTTTAAGTTCGGACTGCATGTTCTATGGGCATTTTTAAAATTAATTAGAGGTCGTTGTCACTGGATGATTCGTATGTTTGAGAGGAAATTGATCTCCCTGTCGAACGTCGGCCCTCTCGGTTATAATTCTACAGTAGTAAAATCTCACGGTTCTAAGGACAGTAGATCCTCCTTCTCCCTCCGTGTTTTTGTGTTCTGGCACTGTGGGCCGAGTCGCAGTACGTTTGTCTAGGGAGGAGCAGCGCAGGAATGTGTGGGCTAGCCTCCAGGTGAAAGCCCAGATGGAGGAGAGTGAAGGAGTGCCAAACGGAGTGCACCTAGAGGTGCAGGAGAGCAGACTCAGCCCAAACGTGCTCCCCTCCCCCAGGACCTGCGTCGTCTTCCTGGGACGCAGGTCCCGCTGCTATCCCGCTGCTGTCCTGCTGCTGTCCTGTCCTCCGGCCACCCATCCACCCGTCCTTTAGGAGAATAAGTAATTATTAGCGTAGGTGTAGTTTTGAAGGGGGGGGGGGGGGTTTCTCTGCGAATACCCGTCTTCGTATTGCGTGTGAGAGAGGAGAGATGGGGTCTTTCTTCGGGCGGGGGGGGGGTGAATGATGTTGCAGGCGGAGACCGTGCATCATCCTCTTGTATGCAAACACTTCAAGCTCTGCGCGTGACATTTACCCCGGTCCTGCCTATCTGCCTCGCTCAAGCCGGCCGCCTGGCAGGCTGTTTCCAGCAACACTGTCCGAGGCCAGCAAGGGTGGTTTCAGTGGCTCTCTCTGCCACGCAAGACACATGCCACGTCTCTCTCTCTCTCTCTCTCCAAGACATGGCTGTGGTGTCCGATCACAGGACGCCTGTTGGGGCTTTTCCCACTGATCCCAGCGTGCCTTTACTGCCTGGCGTTTTTCGAGGGAGGTCTGCATATGTAAATATGTCTTCAGCACCATTTAGCCACTGCAGCTTGGGTGTTGTGAAATCATTCCTCTGTCATATTGTGGAATACCCTCAAATACTCTCCCTATGTCTCAAATACTCTCCCTATGTCTCAAATACCCTGCCTATGTCTCAAATACCCTGCCCGTGTCTCAAATACCCTGCCCGTGTCTCAAATACCTTGCCTGTGTCTTAACTACTCTCCCTAAGTCTCGAATGCCCAACCTGTAATTCCCGGAATGGAGCTCGCACGGCTAAGAACGGTGAAAATAAGCAGCCGTAGAAACACTGTCATCAATCCACATGGAATTTACTTTCAATTCTCCATCTTATGCTGTGAACTTCAAAGCTATATACTGTAAAACAGGGTTCAGCCAGATGTGCAGTACACACATACATGTCTTTTTAATTACAGAGAAGTAAAGGGCGTAGCTTAATCATTAGAACACACTGACTACAGTTTAATGTAATGTGTGCATGAACTCGAAGCTCTTCGTGCGGACTGCCGTTCATGACTGAGACGTTATGGTGTTGCTTTGTGTTATCTTGATGGGGCTGTAATTTCAGTGTAGGAGTGAACCCAAAGTCATTATCTTTGAGACCCTTATTTTGAAAGGGGGAGAGCTTGTGTTTTCCTTGTGCCAAATGTAGACTTCAGGAGAATGCTGTTTTATTTAACAAAATATCATCTAAAAAGGTATTTTGTCTGTTTGGAGAAATTTTGAACAGTTTAAGCATAAGGCCATTTTAAAGGTCATCCTGAGCTTAGGGTCAATTGTTGTATTTGGGACATGATAAACCAACCTGTGAAGATCAAATTCTTGAAGATGTTGATGGGTGTATATCCATCGTTGAATGGCTGTGATAACACCCTCATCAGCGTTCTTTAATATAACAGAAAAATGTGACTATCATTATCATTAATATAACTGTCAGGCAACCAGAAAAAATCCCATTAGCTGAGCTGTCACTTCGCGTGCCGCTCGCGTCTGTAAGTCGTCGGGGCGTCTCGGGAGCTGGCCGATTTATCTGCTTCAGTCTTCCTCCTCTTTTTTGGTCATGGTGGGTGACTGTAGTCTTCCTCGCCTCTCATTGGTCTAGCAGCACGAGTTCAAATGATCGCATAATTTGTAGCCTATCAAAGATTTTACTCTTGTTATGAGTGCTAATACGATTTGAATACATTTTTAATGGTATTACTAATTTAAAGTTCATGTTTACGTCTTTTTGCTTTTTACTGTTTTTTTTAAGTTTTATTTGAGATGTTTTATTAAACATTATTACAACACAAAAAAATTTAAAAACGTATTGTGATCTTAACGATCACCGTATCCTTCCAAATAAATAATTCATGATGTAATTTACAATCTAAGATGACTCCTGCACTAGCCACCAATTAACTTAATCTAATTTGCATAATGTTAATTGCAGGCTAGTACCTGACATTCATTATAAGCGACATTTTCACAAGCCAGTTTGATTTTGGTCGATTTATTCCTTTAACAGCATGTCCCCGAATTCAATAGCCACTTGTCAGAACGTCCGCCTTGTCCTGTTTTCCCTGTCTCAGCTTTGAGTCTTAATTGAGGAGGGCTGACCCATCATGACCGGCTCTAAATTGAGTGCTGATTCCCCTGATGAGGGCCTCGCTCACGGTCATCCGGCCTGTAGGACAGACCCATTGTTCTGTGGTGCGGTGGCACTAATGTCCCCAGCTATCTGGAACAGCGCATGAATATCTACTCATCTCTGCCGCGGGAGGCGGGGGTTCGGTGTCTATTACCCCGGTGGGCTCTTTGCTGAGGATACCTTTTTGAAAAGGAATTACTGTACGAGTCCAGTGTTGATACGGCTGGTGAGAGCAGCCGTCTGTGGTTAATCACATTTAGGGCTGTTTTGCAGTTTGCTACCGTTAGCGTGATAACGTGCTCGTGACGTGTTTGAAGCGTGTTTGAAGGGTTTAACCCTAAAGATAATTTGAAAGATGGTCTTCACCTAATCATAAAGTGGCTTAATTTATTAAATATTTAGCACTACGATTTGAATGATAAGTTGAAAATGGAAGACAATATGTCAAAGTTAATGTTATGGGAAGTTTAATCAAATTTTAATTGACCTTTACACTGATACTACCAGCTCTGCAGAGAAAAGGAATAAACTAACCACGGTAGATATAACTGTATTTTGTTAGCAAGAATCCCAGGTGCCATCACGTACCCTACTTGAGGGCCTTAAAGCCCAGCTCTGAGGAAGTGACAGGTGAGAAGAACTGGAGGTCTCTGAAGCCCTAGATTAGCTTAGCTGCGAATGGTTTCATTTAAACAGTTTAATTCACAGATCATCAGAAGAAACCTCTAGCATAATGTACCAAAACACGGCATATTTCACAAATACCGCTTTAACTCCACAGATCGGATGGGGCCTGTGGTTTCAGTCTCGGTCTTTAGTTTCGGCGTACTGGTAGAACGGAGTAAGAGAGCAGAGTGTGTTGGGAAAATAAAGGAGGCCACGTTATGGGTTTTTTTTTTGGCCGCAGTACAAATTGCATGTGTGAAGCAGCACTTTCATCATCAGAAATATGTAAAACCAAGCACAAATACAAATATCACCACTGTCCTGCTCTACAGCAAGAAATGATTCATGCAGGGTACTCGCTCGACATTTAGTCCACATGGACTTATATTTATGTTGCACATACACACCATATATAAATATATAAGCACAATATGTAATTTGTTAGTCATCGTTGTGATGAGGTCTCGTCCTAACAAGTCCAGTGTTTTACTGAGTGTTGAAAGCTTCAGAGACATCCCAGATAAGTGTTCAGTGGGTGTACTGATGAATCACACGCGTACGATCCAACTGCGTAAATAATTATAGTAAAAAAAAATCCAAAATGTAATGTAAGCTTTATTATCGCTGTCATGTCAAGGGTTGGCACGGTATTTATTTCTAAGGTACTTGACAGTGGTGATACGCAGTTTGTATCTGTCAGTTTGTGTTTTATAACAAGCAATCCTAAAATATACATTATACTGTGTGTGTGTGTGTGTGTTATATATATATATATATATATATATATATATATATATATATATATATATATATATATATATATATATATATATATGTGTGTGTGTGTATGTATGTATATATGTATGTTTTGTGGTCCACGTCATCATCTCCTCTTTATGATGACTGTATTTCTACCTGCTTGGATGTAAGCACCTAGAGATAGACACACATGGCCCTTGGTTGCGTGATGTATTTACAGTAATGAAAACACTGAACTGGAGCTGTTTCACTCCATCACTGGATTTACCAGCATGACGTTTTCCGTTTCTCGCCCCTCCCACGTCCCGTCTCTTCGAATCCCTCCGACGTCTTGTATGTTTGTGGAGCAGAGCGCTGTATGAAGGGTTCTCGTCTACCCCACACCTCACCTCTGTCTGCTCCTCAGTGCCGTCGGGCCGGGCGGAGGGGTTAAAGGTTGTGAGGCCGTGTGCCGGGGCCTCCTGATTGGTTTCACTATAGCAGGTAGCCCTGTTGTCCTTATAGTTTTTGTCCTTGCTAATGACTAATCATTTGCCCAGCAGGACAAACGATTACAACATCCAACTGAGCGGGAGTTTATGTAGTGTACATAAAAACAGTGGCCTTGAGGGTGAAGAAGTGGTGTTCTGTTTAAATGGCTGAAACTTTTTTTTTTGGAGTTTTTTTTTTTTTTTTTTATAATGAGAACACAGTGGTGACAAATGGCTGTTTTGTGGCCATAATGCAGAAGTTCTGATCGTGTCATTAAAGGGAATTTTCTGCCTGAGCTCCTCGGGTCGCACCGACAGGGATGGTAATCAAAACAAAAATATGAAGTCCTCTCAGCTGTGTCCCCCGCGCAACAGTGGGGGATTTATTAAGAAACCTCCTCTAGTCCAGACTGAGAAGCTCCTGCGTACACGTCCTCGGCAGTGACGGAGAAATCCATTTAGCTTAGGAGAGAGAGGCCCAGCTGTGCTCCTGCCTCAGACAGGAATCTTTGGTAGTCAAGCAGGTCCTGGTATTAAAAACTTGCTGGTGATGACTCAGTGGTAGATCGGCTCCCTGGTTTACACCCCAGGTAACAACCAGTCACAAATACAGCAAACTGTGTGCAAAAGTGCAAAAGCGTTAGTTAGAGGCTCTTCTGTCAGTATCGTCAGTACTGTCTCTTACACATTGGTAAAAATTGAGAGAAATGTCCTCAGCGTCTATCAAAATAAACACGGCTCCCCTCTGAAGCATCTGTCATTCTCTCTCATAAATGAGATTTCTTGTCAACTCTGAAAGGCTGTAGTCTGTCTAACAATGCCACTAACATGGCAACAAAAAAAAAGAGACAAAACAGGAATGCGAAGGGGGAAAAATACATTGTAATGATCCAACCGGTCACAATTTTGATTTCTCTCCATGCCAAGCTTTGACTCAACGTCCTGTGGCGCTTTTGGGAGGAGAGGGAGTTTGTCCCCGCGCCCCTGCCGTCTCTTGTGGTCTCTGCACACAGCCCTCCGAATCTAGCACCACCGGCCTCTGACTTAATTATGGGAAATGGAGGCTTTTTAAAAGAGTCTGTTCAAGACGGCCTCCTGCCCGGGCCGTCACCGGCTCTCCCCCAGCGGGGGGCTCTTGTCAGGACTCCCACTTGCCGTGCTCAGGAAATGAAAGGGTAGATGGAAGGGGCATAATGGAGACTGGGTTTCCGGCGGCGGGCGCAGAGTGGCGAGGGGCACGAGCCTCCTCCCGGAGACCCTCATTTTCCGTGGAGCAGGTGGGAGTCTTTTGTTCTCGTCCCGCTGCTAAAATCCATTTAGTTCCCCACACCTGACATGCGGACCAGAGCTCTTCCCGTTTTAGCCGGGGATGATGGGGGGGGGGGGGGGGGGGGGTTTGGGGGGGTGCGTCGCTAATGAACCGGGCGCGCGCGAGGTGCGCTTCGAACACGGCACGACGATGCCCGCACTCTCGTCAAAAGGCGCTCGGGCGTCGTGTAATGAATTTGTGTAAGCGCGGGGCGTACGGGAGGAAGAGGGAGGGGCCGGGGTTCGTTTGAGGAGCGCACTGCTTCCCAGAACTGCTTGAGGAACACTGGGATACACGTGGCTCAACTAAGGGGGAGAGAGGAGACCCAGGAACTCTGGGAGGGACCGCCTGGACAGGACACACACTGCTACCACAGGCGTCCGGCCTCCTGTTTGAATTTATTCTTTAAAGTGCCCACATCTCTCTGTATTGCAGTTTGTGATTAGACCGTTAGACAAGTGGATGAGTTATTCATGTGTCAGACGTTACAGACAGCCGGCCGCTGAATGTGCCGACTTGTTGGTGGGGGGATTTTTTTTATAATTCATTGTGTTATTACTCAACTCGATAAGTGATTTATAGGGGTGGCTGCAGGCTCTGCATATATGAAGGAGGCAAACGCTCTCACACACTTTAAGCTTTGCTGAGTGCACCCCGAAATGCAGAAAAGCTCTCTGAATATCCGTGCAAAAACAGCACAACTCTGAATCTCTGCTTTAGAGATTAGGACAAGATTGTTTAGCCAAGGATTTTTTGGGGCTGGCCTGATCGTTGTCTAATTTTTTTTCTTTGTGTGTGTGTGTGTGTGTGTGTGTGTGTGTGTGTGTGTGTGTGTTCTCTTTCTCCATGGCAGTAGAAGACAATGTGACTGAGGACTCACACACTCCTGGGCAGGCTGCCATTCTAAGCGGTAATATTTCCTCCAATTTTTTTTTCTGCTTAGAATCCAAACATTTATATGTAGCTTGTGTGTCTGCATATAAGCAAATGACCTCATCGATCATGGCCGTTTTGATGGTTTCACCAACCTATTACAAATGGTTTATATCTGTGTTCAGTATCCATCAAAGCAACTCTGCATGTTGGCATTTACATCCGTTTCGCCGGCGCTTGTGTTTGTTTACACGTGTGGATGTGGGGACACGTAGGCGTGGCTGTGCTAGCGGGCTGCCCCACCCGGGCTGTCCTCTCCGGGCAGGGTGGTTCTAGCGCTCCCTCCCTCCCTCTCTCCCTCCCATTGGGTCTCTTTCGCTCGCTGCTTTAGCAGATGAATGCTTCCTGTCACCTCGTGTGGCACTCACCGTTGGCCTCCAGGCAGTGCGCTGTAATCCAGGTCGCGCGTTCGCTCGCCTGTGAATGAAACCTGCTCGGGACGAGTGGGCCGCTTCCTTCATTTGTCTCGTGGAAAGGTTAGGGCCCTTGTGTGGTTATTTTAAACTCGATATGGATGACTTTGCCCGGCGGACACGGGGGACCTCAGGCCCTCAAACCCCGGCAGCGTTGTGGAGCGAACACGGCGTCGCCGACTCGTTTTCTGCTCGGTTGTCACTGCTACCGCAACACTGCGGCTCACTCTGGTATCCGCAACGACAGTAAACGGAGACGCCAAGAGTCTGAAATCAGCATAAACTAGAAAAACCCGACAAGCTCAAAGGTTGAAATCCTAAAATTGAACTGACTGAATTCATGTCAAACGGTAGGCCTAATAGTTTGTCAAATTGATGGTCGTTGTTCGGCTGTATTCCCTTACAGATCTGTCACAGAGGCCATATTAGCCTTTTTAGAAAGAGAAGAGAAGAAATATGCCATAAAATACATGTCATGTTCAATCAAAATTGCTAAGAAATGAATTGCTGCTTTAAAGGAATGCAGCTAATGCTAATATGCTAATCATTAATGCTAAAATGCTAATATGACTAAGGAAGTGTGGAAAGTAATTAGTTATTGCAACCTCATTAGCAATGCACTGACTTTCCCCGTTTTGTGTATTATTTCCAATCTTGAAGTTGCCTCCTAGATTTAAAAACGTGAATATTTGAATTACTGAAATGAAACTATAGTACAAATTAGCCCCTGCTCTCCTTGTGATCTGGTCACAACTGCAGGCACTGTGGTGAAACTGGTTATGACCTCCTGTGTTGTATTATTAACTAATACAGAATCTCCAGAATATGCACAAACAGTAGTGCTGTTGCCAGGCAATGGTGTGGAGACCTCCGGTAGACCTGCATTAAAACATCCAGTAGACCTCGAGTAGACCTGCATTAAAACATCCAGTAGACCTCCGGTAGACCTGCATTAAAACATCCAGTAGACCTCCGGTAGACCTGCATTAAAACATCTAGTAGACCTCTGGTAGACCTGCATTAAAACATCCAGGAGACCTCCGGTAGACCAGCAGTAACACATCCAGGAGCATCCAGGAGACCTCTGGTAGACCTGCATTAAAACATCCAGGAGAGCTCCGGTAGACCTGCATTAAAACATCCAGGAGAGCTCCGGTAGACCTGCATTAAAACATCCAGGAGACCTCCGGTAGACCAGCAGTAACACATCCAGGAGTAAAACATCCAGGAGACCTCCGGTAGACCGGCAGTAAACATCTAGTAGACCTCTGGTAGACCTGCATTAAAACATCCAGGAGAGCTCCGGTATACCGGCAGTAAACATTTAGTAGACCTCTGGTAGACCTGCATTAAAACATCTAGGAGGCATCCACAAGACCTTCAGTAGATATCCAACTTCACTATGAAATGATTCTTGCAAACAAATAAACAAACCAACCAGCAAAAGCCCCTGGGGAACATAGCAGTGTGCTAAATCATCAGAGCATGGTGGGGCACTTCATTGCTGTCTCTGGAATGAGGCACAGGGAACCCTAGTCAGATCTCTTACTGCAGACCCGCTCCACTGGCCCTACAGGCAACACTTCTCTGCCCTCTGATTGGCTGAGGTTCAGAGCGACCTCAGCCAACCAGAGGGCCAGGACTCCTATCACATACTTATGTTTTTATTAAATTATTTAGTGGTATATGTACATTTTCTGGTGAAAGCATGTCAACCTAAAGAGATCTGACGTTTCTTCTCCTTAACGGACCAATGCATCGTGCACTTATCGAACAATGTGTTTCAGGTGATAATTACCACACAGTAATTACAAGCCATTTGATACCCAGCTTTAGAATTATATCACCAAGGATGCTTAGTAGCATATATTTACAATAATAAGCATATTTTTAAAATTATGTATTATCTGGAGTTTGTGTTATTGTTTATTTAAAGTAGAGCCATAATCTATGTTGATTTTATCTGATATTTTTTGTAGTATATTTTTTATGATGGTTTATGTCATTTTCGGTATACCTAACGGGTTCATCTCGAGTATTGATATATATTTTTTGTGTGTGTTAAAAGCAGTGGTGGTGTACGTGCTTTTAACAGCTGACTTAAAATCTCAATTCCTGGGTTTTAAATGTCTTCTGTCCACTGTTATGTCAGCTGAGTGTAGTGGCTTTAAGAGGCTGTTGAAAACTGGCCTGCAGGTATGTTAGTTTGTGGGCGAATGAGGTAGTGAATAAGTGAACAAGGGAGGGGCGGAGGGAATGAGTGAGGGAGAGAAAGGGAGGAAGTGAGGCTGGAAGGAGGGAGATAAGGAAGGAAGGGATGATGGAAGGAAAGAAGGAATAAAGTGCAGTTTTCCACGCATACAGCTGTTTGACATGTGTCTGGAAGAGACCTTCTGTTGGAGCGCATTCTCCCTGCTCAGTGTGGTCTGCTTGCTTTGACGAGACGGTATACACTCTCTCTCTCTCTCTCTCTCTCTCTCTCTCTCTCCTCTCTCTCTCTCTCTCTCTCTCTCTCTCTCTCTCTCTCTCTCTCTCTCTCTTTTATTCCATTCCCTTCCCCAAGTCAAGTGGGTTTAAGATCCACAGTTTGGCTGTACAGCGATGCTGCCTGGCTGTAATTATAACCACATGCGTCTTGCGACCCCCCCCCCCCCCCCCCCCCCCCCCAGTCCTCTCTTTAATGTTCTTCATTTTCCCCCCTGACTGTGTTGGGTTTGAGCTATTCTCTGGAACAGCCTGTCGGGTTGGTGAAACTGGAGTGGACTGATTTGTATTTGTATTAAAAAAAAAAAGTAAATAAATAAAAATTGAACATTTGGACTGGACTGCAGAGAGAGAGAAAGACAGGGAGAGAGAAAGGAGAGAGAGAGAGAGAGAGAGAGAGAGAGAGAGAGAGAGAGAGAGAGAGATCAATGGAGTGCTGCCAGAGGAAAGGAAGAAGGAGGGAATAGAAGGAGAGTCTGCTCTCCTCTGGCTGTGCTGAAATCAGCCTCTCTATTATTCATTTCCTTTGTTGTGCCACTGCTCTAATGGCGTGGCAAGACTCTTCATTCAATAGTGTATCTCCCTCCTGCAAGAGAGGCGGGGCAGCAGGACGTGTGGGGGGGTCTCGCTCTCCTTCGGATGGATTTGATTTCCTTTGCAGAGGTTTCTTCTCCTCTACATCCCTCTTCTTTGAGCCCGAGCACTGTAACATTATCCACTATTAACATTACCATTACCCCCCCCCCCCCCCCCCCCCCCCCCCCCCCACACACACACACACACACACACACACACACACACACACACACACGCACACTCTTTTGCCGTCTGTTCTTGAAGAGGCACAAATATATTGTTTGGTGTGTTGTTTATGGCATGGCGCTGCTCTTTGCTGCTATGTCTCTCTTGTCTAATTGAAAAGCAGCACTTCTGAAAGCATCTCTGTGCAGTTGGAGGCGGAGTGAGCGCGTGCCTGGCGTGCGGGTGGGGTTGGGCTTGGCTGGGCCCCCTGCCGCGCCCCTGCACACTCTGGGATTTGGCTTCCTCGTGCTGCTCCACACCTCCCTGCAGTCAGACATCCAGCGGCACGGGGGGCGCTGTGAGCTTCTCCGGCTCCACCCCTGGAGTTCCTCCGCACGGCGTGGTGGAGCGCGTGTCCTGCTCCAGCGCACCTGACTCGCCCCCCCACCACCACCACCACCCACCTCCTCCACCCTCAAACTGGGGGTGGCTGAACAGAGGACTAAACCTGGCAGAGGGGGGGGGGGGGGGGGGGGGGACGGCCCAAGATCCTAGTTTTGAGTTGCTGTGATGTGTTTGAGTGTGAGTAACTTGGTGCAGTGTTTGGAGATCACATGGTGAATGATGCAGGAAGCAGCTGCACCATCTTGCAAGGTGGGCAGAGTCAAAACAGATAAACTGTGTAGCGCATAATGAGGTCAGAGGTCGACTTTACCTGGCTGCCAAATGCACTAACAATGCATTTAAAAAATTGTAGAATGAAAAAAGGTGCACAAAACAAACCCCCCACATTACATACAAGCCCTGCTAAAGATCCAGCTTTCAGGGACCGATTTAAATTGGCCAAAATGAAGCTAAACGCTGTATAAATATGCATGGCTGCCCG
The DNA here is from genome assembly GCF_052324685.1 of Brachyhypopomus gauderio. NCBI lineage: Eukaryota > Metazoa > Chordata > Actinopteri > Gymnotiformes > Hypopomidae > Brachyhypopomus > Brachyhypopomus gauderio. Next base: position 4,839,654 of record NC_135224.1, read on the forward strand.
TGTGGATGCGTTAGAACGTGTGGAGAGCTGCGCTACATCTGTTTCCCGTCACGGCAGCAGGCCGGAAAAAATGATTCCCTCTCTGGTCTCGCATAACAGCCGCTAGGCCTGGACAGACTCTCCACGCTGACATCAGCCATCGGGGCTCGATTGGCAGGCGGGATCAGAGGCTGAGCGTGTCTTTAGCGATCGTGTGATCGGGGCCGTGCGGTGGGCAGTGGTACCGCTTCTTCTCAACCCCCCCCCCCCCACACAGACACACACCCGGGTCGCTCCCGGGTCACACGATCCACATCGGGTAGCTTTTCTCCTTTTCTCTCCCTCTCTGCTTTTCGTATAAAATCCTCTTTTCCACCCATAATGAGAAGTGGGCGTCGGTGTGAAGGTTATTCAATCTTATGTCCTCCTGTGTGTGATGGCTCTCCCAGGCTGCTCTAAGAGAGTGTGTGCACCTTTTGATCAGGAGACGCAGACATGTGTCGAGCGGAGCTGCTCGGTGGTTAAAATAAATTCTTAATTCGAAGTGGGGTTGAAGACGGCGGTGTGCACGTCCTCTGGGTGGGGGAGGGCTATGAAAAACTCACTAGATGTGAGATCTCTCCGAAAGGAGGTGGGAGGAGACTACGGGAGTCGGAGAAAAGACGAGCTCCCGCACGCGCGCCGTTCCCTCGGAAGGACGGCTTCGTCCGTCCCTTACTTGGGTCCTGCACAGACAGGACGTCTCTGCTGATGCCTGAATGCGCAAAGCCTCGTGCTGGTAGGCAGAGCTATTAACACCACCATGAGGAACTTTCACCGGGGTTCGAGCGGGCTCTCCCGAAGCCGTCTGCGGCGAGGCAGCCTCTCTGTGTAGCATGCACTGGGCTGCACCCCCCTGATCAGGCCTGTTTTTGCGAGCGAGCGTCTGAGTCTGGGCCTGGCCGTTATTGATCAGCTGCAGGGCGAGCTAGACGCTGCAGCAAACACCAGATACAATGGCGGAGTCCCCTGGGCTTTCTCAGGAACTGCAGCTCCAAGGGTTGTTAATGCTGGCCTCTGGCTCAGGGCTGGTACAGGCGGTTCAAATTTCTGGAACTAATGGCCATTGGTAGATATTTTGCAGCGGTGTATACATTTCTAAGAGTCGCAGACAGAGTGCTAAGGACAGACAGAATCATTATGTGAAATTCGTTTTTCAGAATCCAGCAACAGGTTGAGTTTATTCAGCGTACGTTTCTAAACGTGACACAAGCATGTTTTGTCACCATATATTAGGAAATGAATCACTTCTCGGTGATTAACGCAATCGTGAGCGTTTTTCAGTCTAAGGATTTTAGTGCGAATCCTCTTTGCGTTTTTTCATCTGTAGCATCTCACTCCGTTTTCCCTTGTTCCTTCTTTCCTGCTCTCTCTCCATCTGCCCTTCTTCCATTCTGTCCACGCGTCCCTTTCCATGTCTTTACTTTCTCGCTCTGTCTCTCTCTGGTGGTTAACAGATTGGCAGACGACTGCTGCCTGGTGGTACAGTCCAGGCCAAAGAGAGACCCCCCCACTTCTGTCACAGTGGGACGCTCCGTTGGGTGAAGTGAGCCGTCAGTCCGGGGTTGTGGGGCCCCACAGCAGGGGGTCCATAGCTGGGAAGAGAGCATCAATTAATACACTATAAATATTTAAGTGCTGAAAAGATTCAATAATTTGAGGTCAGGGAGGTGTCACAGCCTGACCAGAGATGAAAGTGCCGGAATGATAAATGTCACTTGAATGCCTCTGGTGTGGGCAGCACGGCCGGACATTGATAAATGACCCGGAGCACACATATGATATTGCATGCTTACTTAAAAGACACCAATCACTGCCCTCAGAGGACAAAATTAAATTCATAACACAAGCCCCTTGGTGAAGAGGTTAACATCTGTTCACAGAATTTGCAAGCCCCATATATTGTTGCCTTTGTTTTTTTTATTTTTTTTACGGCTCTCATGCTGTTTATTACAAGTTTATATTGATGAATTACATAAAATATGTCTATATTATATAAATGTATCATTGCAATTACCAGGGCATATTTTATTATTTTGCCATATTGCTCCCACATGGTTTATGACTTATTAACTGTGCAAATCCATGAGTGAAACATCCTCGGAGCGGTGACACGTCTGGAGAACCGGTTGTCCAGTCCGCACTCCCTCAGCCCAGTGACCAGCTCTTTGTATAATAATCGGTTCTGTTCCTTCGCCTTCTTTCGCCGATCTGAAAGGAAAAAGCTGACGTGGAGAAGCGTGACCCCTGATTGTCAGTCAGTCTTAGCAGACTGCCATTGATCCCGTGCTGGTTCAGGGGGGATTCGGGCCGGAGGATGTCTAGATCAAATGGATTAATGGGTCTAAACCTGGGTGTGGAGCGAGCCGGTATTGACATTGAACTCTCTAATCCCGTGATCAGGGTGACCTTTGCCCAGCGAGTCCACACACAGCTCACCCTGACAGCAGCGAAAGCCGGTTTGTGTCGGGGACCAGGTGCACGAGGACGCAGCGTTTGAACGTCTCCACAGAATTTAAGTCATTTTTAGAATCTTTAGCAAACAACCTTGGGTCTGGTCTTTGATTAACCAACATAGCCGGCAGTGACTGAAGATACGAAACGTTTTAGGGCTTGGATTAAATTTGTACAAAATGCCACTTGTATTGGCTACATACAGTCACTCTGTTTCCTCTTCAGTGGAATGACTTGTTATTCCTTCTAATAATCTCATCTAAGGGTTTATGCTGAAGCAGTGGAAAAAAAACCAGCAACACACACACACACACACACACACACACACACACACAGACAGACGTTTCAAGACGCTCCGCGCCGAGCACGAAGGCTCAGGGCTGGCTCTCTCACGTTACACGCCTGACGGTCTAGAAAAAGCCACAAAGTGCTGCGGTCATGCCCGCTGAGGGTTGATGGGGTTCGGGTGACCGTGCTTAGCGTGACTGGCCCCTGTCCCGAGCTTCCTTCAACCGACTTGGACACGCATCTGGCATGAGGAGGCTGGGACTTTGGGCCCGGCCCAACACCTCCTGCCCAGCTCGGCAGGGTTCTCCGCAGGGACGGCTACGCTGATATTTTTAGAGGGTTCCACAAGCTTCCATCGACATGAGAGAAGAACAATGGAAGGTGTCGGGTTCTGTGGGCGCTGGCCGGTGAGGCTCACGGAACCGGAGGGGGGGGGGGGACTCTCTGGGCTGAGGTCGTAGGTCAGCACTCCTTCAGGAGTGTCGCACCCATACGACGCGACTCCTCACCTCCGAAGCCTCGGACAGGAGGGTCTGTGTATCGGCAGCTCGCCGAGGTCATCGTGTGGAAGGGGAGCGTCAAGTACGATGGGACATGTAGTTCAAATTCATGCCTGGAGTCCATTTTATTTTCGTTTGATTGTTTTGGAGAGGTATGCGTGTAGCATGCTGGAGTATAGCAGCTGAATGAAGTGATGGTGATGAGGTAAAGCGGAGAAGAACCCCTGAAGTTCAATAGAACTTCATGGCTCCTCTGTCACACACAGCATGGGAGGCTCGTGTTAAAAAGTGGGACTGACTTGTCCCGTCCCCCCCCCACCCTCCCCTCCGAACCAGGAGCTGTTGGACCTCTAGTTCAGTGATGATCTTTACAAGAGGCTTATCTCTCAGATCTGTGCTCATCCTGCCGTATGGGAGAGAAAGATGCTCAGGCTGCTTAATATAGCAAAGTACACCATAGCGCTGGGTGTACTCACAAAATGCCATCGCGCAGACATGTAACCTGAAGGGTTTGATAGCAGCACCACCAACAGTAACACATTTTATTTGTGTAACACCTTTTAAAAAACGGGTTTGCAAAAAGTTGGTAAATTGAAAGTAAAAAGAGAAGAATAAGAAAATAATTAAAAGAAGGATAAAAACTGATGTCTAGAGCTAAGGGCTCAAGGTTAGTCTCTGCATTTCTGGTGATCTGGTGGTAGATCTGGTGATCTGGTGGTAGATCTGGTAATCTGGTGGTAGATCTAGCGATCCAGTAATCTGGTGGTAGATCTGGCGGTAGATCTGGTGATCTGGTGGTAGATCTAGTGATCCAGTAATCTGGTGGTAGATCTGGCGGTAGATCTGGTGATCTGGTGGTAGATCTGGTAATCTGGTGGTAGATCTGGTAATCTGGTGGTAGATCTGGTGATCTGGTAATCTGGTGGTAGATCTGGTAATCTGGTGGTAGATCTGGTAATCTGGTGGTAGATCTGGTGATCTGGTAATCTGGTGGTAGATCTGGTAATCTGGTGGTAGATCTGGTGATCTGGTAATCTGGTGGTAGATCTGGTGATCTGGTGGTAGATCTGTCTCATCTGACAGCCTCCAAAGAGAAACTATCATAGAATAAGGCATATAATTTCTCTAATCTGAGTGACATTTGAATACCATGTGATCAATATGTTTCATTATGGAGAAAACTTTACTTTACATCTCACAAGTCCTCCAAAATACTGAAGCACCGGAGGAAACTGCTTTAATGTAGCTAATGGCTGCACGTTTCTGTATGGAGAACCGACCAGGGTCCAGGTGATTGGTTCTGACTGGCCTGATTCCCAAACCCACTATGGTGTCAGCATCACTGGGTGCTGAAGTCCATCAGGCAATATGAGATTTACAAAAACGCTAGCCAAAAATAGACAGGCCATATACACTGAGTTATTGCTTTCAAGATATTGGAAACCAAAAGTTAAATGCTGATGCACCAGATTGCAGTGTTCACAAGTGATGTCGGGGCAGAATCCGTCCTGTGTGAGTGAAATGATGTAGTAACAAAATTAGTAAGTCAGTTTTTATTGGACAGAATATATACGGCAGCACGACGGGAGTATGATCAGAAGATCTGTGCACATCTGTGAGGAGTGAAACTCAGGTTCACACACATGGTCCAAACTGGGATGCTTACCTAGAGAATGTTACTTAGTGAAGGTTTGATGACTCTTTGTTTCTTTGTTGTCTTGTATTGAAAACAACAAATTTAACAAATAACTTGAACTGTCCCGGTCAGCTCAGGGTTTGCATTAAAACATAGAAAAAGGGTTTTGAATGTATTACACCAAACATGAAATGGTATTTAACCTGTGCTTAGTACTCTTCAAGCGTTATTAATAATGAAACGAAGAGCTTTGCTAAGACACTGTGAGGAGAATGTTGGACAGAGGGGACTTTGGACGTCCCCACTCCGGCATCCATTTGTCTCATGACTGTCAGGTCCATTTTGAGACAAGGTTGATGTCGGAATTGGTCCGGAAGGCCTGTTCGGTATTCTGAAGGAGATGGATGATGCAGGGGGAGGGATTGATGGCCAGTGTTCTGTAGTGCAGGTCGGGCCTGTTAAGACAACACTGCGTACGGGAGGGTGTCTGTGCGTGTGACCCGCGGCTACCTGCCAGCGTGGCTGAATTATTCACGTTACACACACCGAGCTGGACCTCGTCGCCTTCGCTCGGACTCGTCTTCTGTGCGGCTCGACCCACTGATGCTGTCTGCGGCGTCAAGGGAGGAGTCTGTCTGCATGTTTGATTATGAAGGGAGGAGTCTGTCTGCATGTTTGGCTATGAAGGGAGGAGTCTGTCTGCATGTTTGATTATGAAGGGAGGAGTCTGTCTGCATGTTTGGCTATGAAGGGAGGAGTCTGTCTGCATGTTTGGCTATGAAGGGAGGAGTCTGTATGCATGTTTGATTATGAAGGGAGGAGTCTGTCTGCATGTTTGGCTATGAAGGGAGGAGTCTGTCTGCATGTTTGACTATGAAGGGAGGAGTCTGTATGCATGTTTTATTATGAAGGGAGGAGTCTGTATGCATGTTTGATTATGAAGGGAGGAGTCTGTATGCATGTTTTATTATGAAGGGAGGAGTCTGTATGCATGTTTGATTATGAAGGGAGGAGTCTGTCTGCAAGTTTTCATCACTGTTCTGAATGGGAGTTTGTCAGGTTTGCATTGGAAGCAAATTTCAGGAATCACTATCAGTTTTTGCCTGCTGCTATTAAGTGCATTATCAATATTAGTCACAATTACAAACAAAATAAATCGTTGTGTTGTTCTTTAATATAATGTGTGTCTTAAGTGCACAACTGATATTCGAAAGCAAACAACAAAAACACCCTTCATGCTGACCTACATGTACCGTATCATCTCACAGTTTGTCCTGTAGCGCTATGAAGCATTTTTATGCACAGTTCTGGGTTAAAAGTCATCGAGATATTTCTAGCAAGGCAAAGCTCCAGAAAGACATTATAGTAATAGAATGAAAGGTTCTATATTGGAGATAAGGAATATATTAGGTGTTAATGTCTGTGAGATATACTCTCACAGAAGCCTGGTCTAATTATATGCATGCATGGCTCTTAGTTAGGAGCAGATCTCCTGCGTCTGTGGCCCCCAGCAGAGGCCGGGCCCCGCAGTGACCGCCGTGTGCCGTCTCTCTCTCACCACAGATCGCGAGTGTGCCCCCACCAGGCCGTGCGAGGATGTGGAGGACGGGCGTCTGAGGAAGAGGAGGGGCTCTCCAGAGGAAGGGGACGACTGCGAGGAGGACGAGGAGGAGCACAGCTGCCGCGCCTGCCGGCAGGTGTTCGACTCGCTGAGCGATCTTACCCAACACAAGATTAATCAGTGTCAGCTGACAGGTAAACAAGGCTCCCACCGCCGCCCTCCTCCTAGCCTAGCGCGCTAGCGCGACCCCTGGCCACCCTCCTCCTAGCTTAGCATGCTAGCGCGACCCCTGACCCACTGGTCCGACCCCTCCCATCTACCCGTGGCTCCTCACGTCTTCGGTTCTTGGTTTCGGCCCGGCAGGCCGTTACGTCAGAGCGGAGAAACCCGAGTTACTCCCACTGTTGATTCTCTAATGGATCACGCAGTCTGTCGGTTACTGAAATGCACATGACTTAAACTTTATGTTTACCTTAATTCTACTTCTATTATGCTGACTATTTTCCTCTAGCAAGATAATCCATGCAGCTAGTCAGAAATAAAATATAAATACATGCTCTCCAGTCAAAAAAAACCCTTTTTTCTTTCTTTATGTAGACACAGCCCCCTTTGGCCGGTCATGTAAGAAGCAGTGGTTGTGCGGTTGTATTAGGTAGAACTTGGTCCTATATGAGTTCTCGTTTGTCAACTCCTGCAATATTCTAGAGGCCAGCTAATATCGGCAAGTGTCTGGGGGTCACTGGCAGATGGATGTCATTGCTTGTCTGATGCATGAACAAAGCTAAAAATATACTGACAGCCAGAACGAATGGTAGTAGCTAAAGGCTTCGCTAACGCGCCTTTTGTGGACTGGGTGTCCTCTTTATTTTAGATTTGCTACAAAGTCTATCACTGATGTGAAACAATGGATCTACTGTACACGGCACAGTTCCGTTTAAATAGTGATTGTGTGTGGGCGTGTGTGTGTCTCTGTGTGTTTCTGTGTGTGGTATCATGTTTTGATCTGCTGCAGTTGAAATCCATTGTCCTCACGTTAAATGAATAATTGTTAAATGTGCTATTATGTATTTTAGAGAAGGGTTTGTAGATAATGTCGGTGATGCGTTTCTCACTATAGCTCTGACCCAAAGTTCTGTCCATTCATTCATTTCTAATAAAATTTCAGTTAATGTAGTTGGGAAACACAAACTACTTCTGAAGAAAAAAAAATTGCTTATCCTTGAAATGTATGTATTGGTCTCTGTGAGAAAGACTGTGAAGATAACTTGGTTAATTACTGGCTCAAGACTTTTAGTTTGAAGTAAACATGCTTAACCAAATGCAGTGGCTTAATTCTGTACCAATAAAAGAAGGTATTCCCAAAAGAATTCAGAAAGAAGGTATTCAGAAAGAAGGTATTCATTCGTGTAAGAAACATGATCAATTTGAAACACATTGAGAAAGTATTGTGTCTTGCCAAAAAGAACTTTTAAAATTGTTAAGTAAATATTTTCTATGGGAAGTGGAATAGGCCATGAAAGTGGTTTGATTTTGTGGGCGTGTTTCTTCTCGGCCTCCCTATAGATCTGGTGTATTTTACATACAACAATAAGGCTTTATGTGTCATTTCATTTTGCATGTAGAAGAGAGAGAGAGAGAGAGAGAGAGAGAGAGAGAGAGAGAGAGAGAGAGAGAGAGGGAGAGGAGGAGAGAGGGTAGTTTGTGTATTTGCTATGTGCGACTGTTCAAAATTTTCTAGTATCTAACCACAAATTATAGGGCATGAATGATCTGGATACGTCCCATGTGTCTAGACGACCAGTAAGACATCCCATATGAGTGTTACAAAGATTTTCCATTCAGTGGAAGCTGCTCTATTTGTGAGGGAATAGTTTTTATGAACACGCTGCACATGCATGTGTGTGTGTGTGTGTGTGTTTGTCTGTATGTGTGTGTGTGTGTGTGTGTGAATCCACGAGGCAAAGGGAATGAGCAATGTATGTGATGAGGCACATTATTTTATTCATTTGTAGAAAGCAGGCGATGAGCCCAGTACCACTGGAGGCAGGGTCCTGGTTAATAATTTACAGAAGACCTAATGCTGTTGACGTCCTCCAAGAGTACGTTCTCCATGGAAGCGTTCCTGACGCTCTTCTGCCCACAGAAATGCTGTAGGTGCCTGTTGGATCAGATTTGCCCCCTTCCACCACAGTCTGGCGTATGCGTACACCATGCAGGCAGTATTACTTCAGAGCCGTCGTGTCTGCCGAGCTCTGCGGTGTTTTGCGTTTTGGTCTGGGGAAGTGTGTAACTACGGCTTTGTCTCTCGCACTCTGCGCTTGATGGTTTCATTAATTCTGGCGTCATGTTTCAATCCGGCTTACTGGGAGGGTTTTGTGCGTTTGAACGTTCTCCGTTGTGTTCTCCTACCCCAGATGGCATGTTCCACAGCCTCTTTGCCATTTGCCCAATCTCTCATTAACGTCAGTCTCTCAGACAAATAACTTCTAATTGAACAATACTTGAAAAGTCATTTGAATGTTACCCTCCCCCACGAAAGCTAAAGCCAAAAGATGTAATTGTAAAAGATCTCCTCGGCGTGGAGGAGCCGTGTGTAGCTGAAACAAAAGGACTGGTGAAGCAAATTCGTTTCTTTTTCCCAGAGAAAGGACGCAGACAGACCCTTTATTACCAGCACTTTGCAGTCGGAGGCTTCGCGTGGCTTCGAACTGCACAGTGAGCTTTTTCCTTTCAGCGGTGGAGAAGGAAGCGGACGTGCTGGACACACCTGCGTTCCAAACCCACGAGAAAGAGGGAGAGAGGAGGACGGGAGGGAGAAGGAGGGAGAAGGAGAGAGAAGGAGAGAGATGTAGCGTGTCACCCCGATCAATGGCTGCCTTTGTCCCCTCGTGCCCCAGTCTGGGAGAGCTTTAACACCTTTCTGTGCACTTAAGGTGCGACCGCTGGCTCGGCGCAGAGGGATCCCAGGGTATGGATCGGCCCGAGTCCCTAATGCGATCGGCGCTATTGATCGCACTAATGCTGGACTGCAGAGGAAGAGAGTGAGGAAGAAAGATGAAGGGGAGAGGAGAAAATGATGAAGGAAAAGAGAGAGAGACATGTAGGAGAGAAAGAAAAGCAAGATGGAGAGAGAGAGAGAAAGCTAGAGAGAGAGAGGAGTGTAGGAGAGAAATAAAAGCAAGACGGAGAGAGCGAGCGAGAGAAAGAGAGAGAGAGAGCGAGAGAGAGAGAGAGAGAGAGAGAGAGAGAGAGAGAGAGTGCTGCTGGAATGTGTCTCTGGGGAGCAGGCCATCTTCGACTTGGGCAGGGCTGCAGGAATGTTTACAGCACCCCCTCCTGCTCTCCTCTTCCTTGTATCGACCCCCCCTTCTCTCTCTCTCTCCCTCACACACACACACACACACACACACACACACACACACACACACACACACACACACACACACTCGCTTGAACAGGGACTCTCCAGATGCCTGGGTAGGGCTGCTGGAATGTCTCCCCCGGGAGAGCCGACAGCACGCGGGGCCGGGGTGGGAGGAGCTCTCCCCTCGGAGAGCCGGAGGAGGCCGCGTCGAGGTATGTTTACCCCTGAAAGCCTCCTGCACTCCCTGGGGCACGGCCCGCGGGGGCTCTGGCTCCGGGACGGCTGCGGCTCGGGTTTCCGTGACTGGGGCGCTGCATCCTGCTGTCCTGGGATCCAGTTGCAGCGGGACCTGCGGGACCGGCAGGGCGGGGGAGGGCCGTGTGCGCTCTTTAAGAGCCCTGTTATTAACGCTCATCCGCACAGCGCATCAAGGTCAGCAGAGCCAGGCGCAGGTTTCGAAGGCTCTTTCTCACCTCCAGTTCTAAGTAAAGTCTTTCTCAGCGTGCGTAAAGCTCCACCCCCTCCCCCCACCTCCCCCTCCGCTAATAAATCCCGTAAAGTGTTCCAGAAATGCGCTACACATTTCGTGTGCTACGTTTTCCTCGGGTGCTTAAATGTGCTTTGGCAGAAAGAGAAAAGGACGGACTAGTGTATCATTGACGGAGGTCGTCGGTGGCCGTCGGCGGACAAGTTCCGGTTGGGGGTGGGGGGGGGGGGGGGGGGGGTGGAGCCTCCGGAACGCCGCTCCTCGGAAGACCCGACTAGCCGATCCGCCTGCTAATTGTTGTCATTCTTTAACATCTGGAAAAACAGATGAGATGACTAAACACGGCTCAGGAACGCCGGTACCTGGTTGGAGGACAGATGAGCGGGGAGTTCTGCCGCTGGGTGTCGGGTTTCAGCCGCAGCTGTGCCCACACGCCGTGCCGGCGGGTCCCGAGAAAGCAAATGGCCGCGTTTATGTTGGGCGGGAGGGACGGGCGAGTTCCCGTGGTCCCTCCTCGCCGAACCGGGACGTGCTGTGGCGCTGAAGCCACGCCAGCACGCCGCTCTTCTGTCGGCACAGGGAGGCGCGGGATGAAGCATATGGCTGCTAGCGCTGAAATATATTGGGCCAGTCTGCACCCAGCCCGCAGAAGAAGGATGTGCTATCTGCTGCCCCCTGATGGAATGGTGCCATTGTCGTACAAACCAGAGAGCTGCCTGCAGTATGGAGAACCGATCGGAGATGCTTTATAAGAAATACTGATGCTGTTCATTAAAAAGGGAAGGAAAAAAGGGAAATGAAAGATTAAAGAAATAAAGAATAAAACTTCAGTCCCTCAACACAGCAGGACTGCGTGACCTGTAAATCAGTTGTAGAACGTAGCTGGTGGTCACCGTGATGCCAAAAACGGCGTAAGAAGTATTGTTGTTACTCCCAACCAAGGAGGTGTGACTTCAGAACTTCATCTAGAAGATATTTCTACATCTAGAAAATATTTCTAGATGTTTTGCCTCAAACGAAGCCCAGTAACCCAGCAAACCTGCTGAAATACCTGCCCGTGGGTCACTCCCTGCTTCCCTCCATCCTCTGACCTCTGACCCCTGCACTATGCCTGTCCCCCGTCCCCTCCGTCCTTCTGCGGAAGACTTTGCCATTGTCTCAACCCTCACGAGGGGGACCTTCTCTAACGAGCGCCGTTCTCACTGTGACACTGTTGGAGCAAGATAAGTGCTCCTGGTCCAGATGGCTGAAGATAGGAAGGTGTAGATCTAGCAGGTGGGGATGGAGCTTCTTGACGGACACTTGGTCCAAAAGGCGGGCATTGATAATAATGATCATAGGTAAGGGGAAGTCCATTAGCATTATGCTAATACAGGCATGCGTTATGTCCCTGGAAGCTTTCATTGTTTGTTAACTACATTAACATATTATGCTAATATTTCTTTCAATTACATTTGGAGAGGAGGACTGGTATGAGAACATATTTGACCTACAGCTGGTCATCACGTTTTGAGGACAACATAATGGAACTGCTCCATTTGTTTAGGTCTCTAATAGAATAAGGTGTTCACCGCTGGCTTTAAATTATTCAGTGTAACGGGGTGACGGTGATTTGTCTCAATTAGAGATCAAACCCGTATGTACGCATATGCATAGTGGCTGACACGGAGTTTCTCAGCACAACGTGTCCTGCTGCAGCTCGGACTCTCTAGTGTTGGTTCTGTTGGGTTTCATCTCTTTCGTTGGACGTATCAGTCTGATGTGATCTGACTGTGTCAAGCGACACACTCCTGCTAAAACGGAAAGACGTTTCCAGGCGTTATTGTGTCAGAGGATCAGCGTGTCAGAACTCCGCCATTAATTTGCAATTTCTCCCTGTTTGAAGCGTCACAGTGCTCAGATGTGAAGGGATAGGCAGAAGATAACAAGGCTTAGAGAAAGAGCATGGGGTGTGTGTGCGTGTGTGTGTGTGTGTGGGGGGGGGGTGTCAGGAGAGAATAGCACTTTCTGAGTTGTGTCCCGATTTGAAAGGAGACCTCATGGTAGACTGAACTCTCTGAATTGGTCTCAAGCCTATCCTGAGTTCCTTGTGTTCGTGTGTGTGCATGTGCTTGTGATGTGTGTGTGTGTGTGTGTGTGTGTGTGTGTAGTGTGTGTGTGTGTGTGTGTGTGTGTGCGTGCATGCATCTGTAGGCATATTTGTGATACTAAAATGGTGTGTTTCCATGCACAGTGCACCTGAAGGCAGTGATGTATGACATTATGGGTGCGATTGGACATTGTAATCATTGTGTAAGGTACCACAATGCTCGTCCTCTAGTGAGTGTGTGTGTGTGTGTGTCTCCTCCTCGCCTGTGTGGAGTCTCCTGCGTCTCCTCCGGTGCTGGGAGCATTAGTGGGAGTGTCATTAGGCATTCAAAGCGGCTGCAGTCTCGTGAGATGTGCCTCAGAGCCTCTTCCCCGAGATTCACACTGCACATTATGCACTGGATCAACTATTTATTGGGCTTTGTCAGGAGCTCACAGCACCGCTCAGCTCCACCACAATGAGGAGAGAGGAGCCGTCTCCCGGTGTCTTCTCCGCGCTCCTGCCCACAAAGCTGCCTGCCATGACTTCCTTCATGGCTTTGCTTTTAACACCTGTGAAGAGCGTAGCACACACACAGACCCACACACCCCTGCCTGACCTGAAAGAACACACACTCGCACAACACATAAATGACAGAGCCTTTAGTTTTTGATCCCTGTTAGCATGGTAGCACTCGCTCACTCTCTCTCTCTCTCTCACACACACACACACACGCATACATATACACAGACTGTGTGGTACAGTGCAGGAAAACGGCTTTCAGTTGCGTGAGCATTAACTCGCGCAGCTGTAACGGTGTGGTGAAGAAGAGGAGGCTGTGTGCTTCATCTTTCCTCCATTTCCTCGTCTCCTCCTCATGTCATATGGGGAGACCCGTGTGTCATCTGGCCCGTGACCGGCCAGAGATATCTTGCTTCTTTATGTTGCGAACTGAACGGCTTTGGAAAAGTGAGACAATTTCATTTTGCACACCCGCACGCACCCGTGCCCATCCGCACACTCGCGGGGCGGTGGTCAGCCGGTCCACGGCCGTGTGGTAGCTGGTCGTTTCCTCCTGGCTGTCTGAGCTAGGCGCAAGAACGCGGCATTAAATGTTAATGCGACTGCGACTCCATTGGCCGAAGCAGCGGGACTGAAACGCGGGTCTCCACTTCTGGCACTGCCGACGAAGAACAAAACCGCTGAATAAGAGAGGACTGGTTCTGTCAGCGCGTAACCCAGAGCCGTGATGTGTTCCTGGACTCACACAAAGGACACGAACCCCTGTAGGCCGGAGAAACCGAGACGCTTTCCCAGCCGCCGAGACGTAATGAAGTGGTCGTGAGGGCTGTGACATGAGTCGGCATGACAACGGAGCCAAACGGCACCGTGGACCTCACTGGCGTGTCGTTCGTAAAACATCGGTGGAGATAACGGCGTTAGACGTGGGCTGAAGGTCCAGACTAAAGCGCTTGTTAACACCAGCGCGATGTTTATTGTGTCTGAGCAACATGAAAGTTGAAATTTGAAATTCAAATATGTAATTTAAAATATATCCTATGGCAGATTTATAGGTAATTTCCATAACTGAAATCAAAGCTTTTTACAGCATGAATATTGTATTGTTTATTTATTTCCTGTTGATTTAAACATGTGTCAGTTTGCCCAGAGCTTGGGTGCTGTGATGAACGTGTAGCTGTCACTCTGCAGCTGAGGGCCGTGTGCTGAATGAGTCCAGCCACAGCAGATGCGTCTCATATCGAGGGGCCCCTGTGCTGGTAATTAGTGAATAATGGGGCGACTCTTCCCAGGGGGCGCATGTGTGAGAGGTGGCGTGGGCGTGGGCTTCCGCTGGTTTTATCTGTACACGGGGGCAGTGGTAAATGTGGCCTCTGTGTGTGTGTGTGTCCGTGTCCCAACTGCCTACTGTTAACGATGTCGTTAATGCCAGACAGGTTTTACGTGGAGAGATGGGGTGAGACAGGGTGGGACACAACGATGGGGGGGGGGTAAGGACACAGACATGTCTCACTGCCAGGTCAGGTGTGCAGAAAGGACACTAATACTGTGAAACACAGGCAGCATGCAGGTGAGCTGTGTGTGTGCGTGTGTGTGTGGTGGGGGAGGGGTGGGCGGGGATATTGGTGTTCTTTGAGCCTTTCATTTTTTCTCTCTTTCTCGTGTCTCTTTTACTTTCCCTTTCTCTCCCTCTGGCTATCTCTCCATCTCTCTCTCCTGCTTTCTCTCTCTCTCATGGTTTCTCTCCTTCACTGTCTTTCTCTCTCTCTCTCTCTCTCTCTCTCATGGTTTCTCTCTTTCACTGTCTTTCTCTGTCTATTTCTCTCTCTCTCTCTCTCTCTCTCTCTCTCTCTGCTGCATCCAGATTATCTTTCCTTCTGGTGTGTGTGAGGTGATCACCAGAATGGTGATGAGGTTGTTGTGGAGGCGGAGGGCAGGATTAGGGCTGGATCACAGCCCGTCGTTTTAACTACACACAACGCACCACCACCTCCGTCAGCTGCTGTTTCATACCAACACCAAGTGGATTTCCCAGAACAAACTCCACCTGTAGGCCTAATTCAAGCAACAGAGCTGGGATATGACGGACTGTTTGGCAACTCTGTGCGTGTGTGTGGGAGTGTGTGTGTGTGTGGGAGTGTGTGTGTGTGTGGGAGTGTGTGTGTGTGGGAGTGTGTGTGTGTGGGAGTGTGTGTGTGTGGGAGTGTGTGTGTGTGGGAGTGTGTGTGTGCGCGCGAGTGTGTGTGTGCGCGCGAGTGTGTGTGTGCGCGCGAGTGTGTGTGTGCGCGCGTGTACATCTGCGTGTATTTGAATGTTTTTGCTAGCACACATGAGTATATGTGAGTGTACATAAGGACACCTTGTGATTCAACTATTAGCTGGCATTCTAAATTAGGCATTTAAAAGTTTCCACTGTTGATGTTCATTTTGGCGGGATTGTGTGTGTATGTGTTCGATATCCTTCCCTTGTCTAACAATCTTTCCCCTAACTGCTGTATTTCTTTTACCCTCCAAATATCAAAAACAAACCTTCTGTTTGATCCTAATGAAAAACATGTTTAATTCAAGATTGTGTTCAGTAATCGTATTTGTTTCCTTTGATAGAGACGAGCTCTAACAGGTGTCTTGCACGCGTGCTACAACCGAGTGCCTCGCTTTGTGGCACAGGCTTGAATTAATAAATAATCACACAAAGTGTGAAACATAATCAAACACACACCACGTAATTGCAAATCGCTATTAGCATATCAAATGCCAAAGAGGTTTTCAGGGGGGCACTGCTCTCTCAAGATAATGTTTGTGTGAGGAAGCTGGTGGATTCGTGAGTGTGCTCTCAACCGCAACACACACTCTTGTGGATCTACATATCCGCACAATCTCTGTTAATGCACATGTGTAGCGTTTAGGACTCCACAGACCAACATAGGTGTGTCTCTCTGCCTCAGCTAAACGAATGGGTAGAGGGATTTTTGGATTGTGTCTGGATTAACTGACAACAAAGGATAAATAATGGAATAGTCTGGCAGGATCAAACCACTCCTGGAGGGCTGGATTCCAGCCCACTTCCTGTGACGCTGAATTGCTGGTCAAAACTTTCTTCTTTTATGCACTTATCAGAGTGATCTACTCCAGAGTGATCAGAGCGATCTACTCCAGAGCGATCTACTCCAGAGCGATCGGGGTGATCTACTGCAGAGTGATTGGAGTGAGCTACTACAAGATACTGTAGAGACATTTTAACACACGACTTTTCTGTCTGGTTCTACACAGTTGTAGTGGTTACTGTGAAGTTCTGTGGGGCTGTAGAAGCTGACGCGAGGCCTTCACAACAACATCTGACAAATAAACACGCAATACTTGTGCCCTCAGGGCCTTATTCTCCTTACGGGACCAGACTAGTGACGTAGCACGTGCAGGATGGGTGACGTAGCACCCAGCAGTGATCTGAGGGTCCAAGGCTACTGCTACTGCTACCATGGACCCGCATTTCCTGGTTTTCCCTCCAATCGGCCCGTCTGGACTAAGGCCTTGGTTGCCATGACCCAAAGCGACAGTCACCCGACATCAGCGTGGAAATGTACTGCACATTCCCTCCCCCTCCAGACCTCCCACACCTCTGTCTCCCCTCTGTCTCCCCTCTGTCTCCCCTCTGTCTCCCCTCTGTCTCCCCTCTGTCTCCCCACTGTCTCATCTCTGTCTCCCCTCTGTCTCCCCTCTGTCTCCCCTCTGACTCCCCTCTGACTCCCCACTGTCTCATCTCTGTCTCCCCACTGTCTCATCTCTGTCTCCCCACTGTCTCATCTCTGTCTCCCCACTGTCTCATCTCTGACTCCCCACTGTCTCATTTCTGTCTCCCCACTGTCTCATCTCTGTCTCCCCACTGTCTCATCTCTGTCTCCCCACTGTCTCATCTCTGACTCCCCACTGTCTCATTTCTGTCTCCCCACTGTCTCATTTCTGTCTCCCCACTGTCTCATCTCTGACTCCCCACTGTCTCATCTCTGTCTCCCCACTGTCTCATCTCTGACTCCCCACTGTCTCATTTCTGACTCCCCACTGTCTCATTTCTGACTCCCCACTGTCTCATCTCTGACTCCCCACTGTCTCATCTCTGACTCCCCTCCGACTCCTCTCTGTCTTCCCTCTGTCTCTCCAAGTGCCAAACTGCAAAACTGGCCACCGGTGAGGAGCAGCAGGCAGAGGGCAGGAAAGAGAGAGAGAGCAGGAGAGAGGGAGTGAGAGAGAGAGGGGGGAGGGAAGGGGAGAGAGAGAGAGAGAGAGAGAGAGAGAGAGGGAGGGAGGGAGAGCTGTGGAAAGAGTGAGCACTGCAACTGGTTTATTCCTCCCATGTGGTTCTCCCTTCCAGCCTGGGCTCTCAGGAAGAAGCTGTGGCCAGCGGGGGGAGGGGTGTGTGTGTGTGTGTGTGTGTGTGTGTGTGTGTGTGTGAGAGGTGCGGGTGTGTTGAGGTGGGCGGAGGACGTCCTCAGCCCAGCGGTGGCAGTGGGGGGGGCTCTGGGGGTTTCTGTGGGAGCTCCACACACAGGGAGCTTGAGAATTGAGGTGGTGGAGTTAGTCTGAGAGTTTTTGGGGTTGGATGAGTTGTGTGTGGTATGGGTGGGGGTAGGTAGGTTGGTGGGGGGGGGGGGATCTACCTACCTCCAGCCCTCCTCTGTTCTTTGGTGCATCTGGTATCATGCACTAGTCTCAAACTCATTAATCTTCATAACCAAATCTATTGACAGAGATTCAGGCTTTTGCTTTTTGAGGGAGTATAAGCTGAACAAATAGCATTCCGTGCAAAATCAGCGGGCAAATGTCAGATGGGAAGGTCCCGGCCCGGCTGGACCCACCAGGCCCTCCGCACCGCTGCTTCTGTTCTTCGGGGATCACCCGCCTTCCCAGAAGCCCCTTCAGCAAAGATCACGACAAGATGGCGGTGCGTGGGCAGCCCGCTGAACGACAACTCCGACGGGTCTGATCATCTCGTTGCATCAAAACGTTTGGGGGAAAGAAGATCCTAGAATGACTCAGCACTTCACCCATAAAGCTCTCCATTTCTGTCTACTTGTGTCAGAAAAAAGATCTTTTAGTATTTCAACAGTTTGAGCAGATTTCATATGTGCTCTGAAAGGCAAAAGTTTGTCAGTTTGAAAAGATACTTGGAGACTCTCACCGTTTTCTCTGTGAACACAAAGCTTGTTTTCATGACCATTAGCTCACCGGTCACCTGACCCGGAGGTTTCGGTGTGGGCATCCGTCCATTCTCGGCTGTTTATTTATGTTTTTAGGAATGCAGCCTTATTTATACCCTGAAACCCAAAGCTAGTCCCACTGTTTGTTTTGATTATCACGTGACACACACTACCACTGTCATAATGTTTAAAAAATGTTTTACTAGTTTGTAGATGGCAGAGGAAGATGTATAATTTTACTTTCTTCAGCTATTGGAAGAGGAATTCTGGAGGGATGACCAGGATGGGAGAATTGGAGAGAGACAGAGAGACAGACAGAGGCGTCTAATGTAGGACTTGCAGGCTAATGTAATTTGTTTCTCACCTCAGGGCACTCTGCTCTTCCAGTTCTGTAAATATGCAGGAGGACAGAGCGTGGTCATCAGTATGCACAGCCCTGATGTTTACTAATCTCCACTGCGGCTTTCAGAAGGCACTGCACAAACCTTCCATACGTGCGATACGCTCCACAGATGGCGCCGGTCCACTAGCTACGCTCGCCGACGGCGTCCGAGGCGTGGCCGTCGGCTGTTTGATGGCCGGTTCAAAAAGGCCACCGATGATGAAATGTATCACAGTGCGGCGGGGTCGGGTAAAGGTCGCTGTGGATGACATACATCACAGTGCGACAGAGTCAAAACAACCAAAGGCTAATGATCTGGCTATTTTTGGGCACTAATAGCTGGCGCTGGGCGAGATTTCTGCTCTAATGGGTAAAGTGTAGTTGCTGTGCGGGGTCGTTCCAAGCCTCCCTCGTTGCGGTGGAGATCTGAGAGCCCTGAACCTCCTGGACGCTGCTGAGTGCATTGTCATTCATCCTCCGTAATGGAGGATAAAGGAAGCTGAGAGTGTGTGCACCTGAGTCTTCCTCACCCAGCCTGGCAGATAAACCTCACGCCTGCGGATGGCCAGGGGTCATCTGTGCTCAAGAACACGCTGTTGATGCCCTTGGCTCTCTCTCTCTCTCTCTCTCTCTCTCTCTCTCTCTCTCTCCCTCTCTATCTCTCCCTCTCTCTCTCTCTCTCTCTCTCTCTCTCTCTCCCCTTCTTTTTTTCTCTCTCTCCTTCCCTCCCTCCTTCTCTCTCTCTCTCTTTCCGTCTCTCTCTTAAACAGCTTGTTTAAAGTGCAGTCATATATATTCCACCGGGCCCCAGAGGACAGGTGGATGCTATGGACGTCCAGTCCGTTGAGCGGCCCCGGTGCTCCCCCGAGGGGATGCAGGGCCGGGGGGGTGGGGGTGGCCCCAGTGTGCTACCGCGGGGCTGCCCACATACGGAGGGCTCTCTGAACAGCCGGAACACAGTGTGAGACTCTGTGAGAGAAGTTGGAGCTTATACTTTTAAAACCGCTGCCTGTCAACCCAGCAGGTGTTGTCCCTGGCACCATAGTGGAGGCCAGCAGACTGGGTTATTTTCTGTGACTGCAGGTACCACCTGCCCATATTGAGCGTGTTTGGGAATGGAAGGAGATCAGGGTACCAGAACACTGGAGGACGGTCTTCTGGCAGGATGCCTGGTGGGCTGTTGTGTTCAGTAAGGGTCTGTTTGGTTTGCACATAAACGGCTTCATTAGAAGGAGATGCCTGATGTATCTGCCTACCTGTTTGACCTCTCCCTCTCATTCTAATTCACACACACACACACTAACAGTTACTCCTTTGAATCCTTGAGTCTTTTTCACATACACCAAATTGTTTATATAACATTCCAGGTGAGATATAGCACTGTACTTTAGAAAGATAAATGAAGATATAAAAAATTGTAGTGAAGTATATTTTCCACAAAATATATACTCTTTACTGTATATACACTATTCACATAAAGTTAGGGCTATTTGGCTTTCGGGTGAAATTTCAGGATGATCTTAAAATGCACTCTGACATTTACAGGTGAATACATATACATATGTTGCACGTTTCGGTACTTTTTGCACAACTTGCTGTTCTCCAACAAGGAGCTTAGCGGCAAAATTCACTATTCAATTGTAAATAGTCCACAGTGGAACCAAATGATGAATGTCACCAACTCCAGGCCCATTTAAGAGAGGTGAGAGGCCCCCACGTATCATGCCAGACCATTCACATTCATTTACATCAGAGTGGTCTGTGGGCTAGACCACCTGCAAGGGTACCTGACCACCTGACCAGGTACAGGTGTCATCAAGGGTACCTGACCACCTGACCAGGTACAGGTGTCATCAGGGGTACCTGACCACCTGACCAGGTACAGGTGTCATCAGGGGTACCTGACCACCTGACCAGGTACAGGTGTCATCAGGGGTACCTGATCACACCACCAGGTACAGGTGTCATCAAGGGTACCTGATCACACCACCAGGTACCGGTGTCATCAGGGGTACTTGACCACCTGACCAGGTACCGGTGTCATCAAGGGTACCTGACCACCTGACCAGGTACAGGGGACATCAAGGGTACCTGACCACCTGACCAGGTACAGGGGACATCAAGGGTACCTGACCACCTGACCAGGTACAGGGGACATCAAGGGTACCTGACCACCTGACCAGGTACAGGTGTCATCAAGGGTACCTGACCACCTGACCAGGTACAGGTGTCATCAGGGGTACCTGACCACCTGACCAGGTACAGGTGTGGGCCAAGGAGCATTTACGCTGGACGAGGGACCAGTGGGCCTCAGTGCTGTTCACTGATGAAAGTCAATTCATGCTGAGCAGAAATGATGACCACCAACCACATTAGAGACGTCCAGGAGAGCACTACGCATCAGTCACTGTTGTCAGCAGACGAGCCTTTGGTGGTGGTGGTGTGGGCAGGTGTGTCTAGTCAATGCTGAACTGCCCTACACTTTGACAAGCCCATACCTCTAGAATAACATAATTAACCCATTAAGTCGTGGTGCCTCAGCATGAACAACACAGGCCTAACTTCATCTTCATGGATGACAACACTCCAGATCATCGAGGTCGCTTCATTGGAGAACAGCTGCTGGAGACTGGGGTTCCTCAAACGGAGCGACCTGCACTTTCTCCAGACCTGAATCCCATAGAAAACCTACAGGATCAGCTGAGTCACTGTGTAGAAACTCGTAACTCTAAACCCCAGAACCTCAATGACCCGAGGGCCCTTCAAGAAGAGTGAGACGCCATGACTCGGCAGACAACAAGACGACTCGTGAAAAGACGTCATTGTCGAGCTGTAATTGATGCTGAAGGCCACATTAGTGAGACGTATATTGAGACACAACCAGTTTGGTTGCTGTCACAGACTGCTGTTGGCTTTTGTCTCAATAAATGGTTTGAGCTGAAGAACTCAACTGTTGCATGCTTCTGCTTAAAGGCCCTATAATATCACTGTAGCATATTATATTATCTTTGTGGCTTTATTTGAGTGCAAGTCTTCTTTATTCCTAATAGTCCACATACTCCATATTTTCAACTTTAATCTCCTCATTGTCAGTATTTGCGCTCCTGTTCCCTCCACATCACATGCTGCTGTATTTTTTCCACAGATGTCTTCTTATCAGTACCCATACTGTATCTGTCCCCTCCTCCTTTTCTCCTCCCTCTCTCCCTCTCTCCCTCTCTCCCTCTCTCCCTCTCTCAGTATTCTGTCCTCGTCTTGTGTGGAGTGATTTTGCCCAGACACGTCTGGCTCTAGGTAAAGTGCTGTCCCCAGAGACCGTGCTCCGCACTCCCCGGGTCGCAGCCGCCATGAATACATTACCATCCCCCCATTTCTATCCCGTTGCCACGGCAGCAATTTCCGGGCCGGCGGGCGATTAAGACGTCCGTTGCCGTGCCGCCTCCTGTCTGGCTCAGTGGTGCTGGTGGCCCGCGTCGCCCTGTCCGCTCCTCTCCTCCTCCTCCCCTCTCCTCCTCTCCTCTTTTCCTCTCCTCCTCCCCTCCTCTTCTTGTCTCCCCTCCTCCCCTTTCTTCCTCCCCTCCTCCCCTCTCCTCCTACCCTCTCCTCCTCTCCTCCTCTCCTCCCCTCCTACCCTCTCCTCCTCTCCTCCTCTCCTCCTCTCCTCCCCTCTCCTCCTCTCCTCCCCTCTCCTCCTCTCCTCCTCTCCTCCTCTCCTCCTCTCCTCCTCTCCTCTCCTCCTCCTCCTCACTAAGGGGAAATGCCAAAAGCTTTCACTTTGACTTTTAATGGACGTTTAGAAGACCTGGGTGTGTGTGTGTGTGTGTGTGTGTGTGTGTGTGGTGAATGCTCATGGCCTTCGCCGTGTCCTTCCGCCATGCCACCATTTCTCGTGCGCTGATCAGCCCTCTCAGAAGAGTTCGGTAGCACGACGTCTCCCCAAGGCTGCTCCTCTCAAATGTCCTCCCCCCTCCCAAACGACGTCTCCCCAAGGCTGCTCCTCTCAAATGTCCTCCTCCCCTCCCAAACGACGTCTCCCCAAGGCTGCTCCTCTCAAATGTCCTCCTCCCCTCCCAAACGACGTCTCCCCAAGGCTGCTCCTCTCAAATGTCCTCCTGCCCTCCCAAACGACGTCTCCCCAAGGCTGCTCCTCTCAAATGTCCTCCTGCCCTCCCAAACGACGTCTCCCCAAGGCTGCTCCTCTCAATGTCCTCCTCCCCTCCCAAACGACGTCTCCCCAAGGCTGCTCCTCTCAAATATTGTCCTCCCCTCCCAAAAGACGTCTCCCCAAGGCTGCTCCTCTCAAATATCCTCCTCCCCTCCCAAACGACGTCTCCCCAAGGCTGCTCCTCTCAAATATCATCCTCCCCTCCCAAACGACGTCTCCCCAAGGCTGCTCCTCTCAAATGTCCTCCTCCCCTCCCAAACGACGTCTCCCCAAGGCTGCTCCTCTCAAATGTCCTCCTCCCCTCCCAAACGACGTCTCCCCAAGGCTGCTCCTCTCAAATATCCTCCTCCCCTCCCAAACGACGTCTCCCCAAGGCTGCTCCTCTCAAATGTCCTCCTGCCCTCCCAAACGACGTCTCCCCAAGGCTGCTCCTCTCAAATGTCCTCCTCCCCTCCCAAACGACGTCTCCCCAAGGCTGCTCCTCTCAAATATCCTCTTCCCCTCCCAAACGACGTCTCCCCAAGGCTGCTCCTCTCAAATGTCCTCCTGCCCTCCCAAACGACGTCTCCCCAAGGCTGCTCCTCTCAATGTCCTCCTCCCCTCCCAAACGACGTCTCCCCAAGGCTGCTCCTCTCAAATATTGTCCTCCCCTCCCAAACGACGTCTCCCCAAGGCTGCTCCTCTCAAATATCCTCCTCCCCTCCCAAACGACGTCTCCCCAAGGCTGCTCCTCTCAAATATCCTCCTCCCCTCCCAAACGACGTCTCCCCAAGGCTGCTCCTCTCAAATGTCCTCCTCCCCTCCCAAACGACGTCTCCCCAAGGCTGCTCCTCTCAAATATCCTCCTCCCCTCCCAAACGACGTCTCCCCAAGGCTGCTCCTCTCAAATATCCTCCTCCCCTCCCAAACGACGTCTCCCCAAGGCTGCTCCTCTCAAATGTCCTCCTGCCCTCCCAAACGACGTCTCCCCAAGGCTGCTCCTCTCAATGTCCTCCTCCCCTCCCAAACGACGTCTCCCCAAGGCTGCTCCTCTCAAATATTGTCCTCCCCTCCCAAACGACGTCTCCCCAAGGCTGCTCCTCTCAAATATCCTCCTCCCCTCCCAAACGACGTCTCCCCAAGGCTGCTCCTCTCAAATATCCTCCTCCCCTCCCAAACAACGTCTCCCCAAGGCTGCTCCTCTCAAATGTCCTCCTCCCCTCCCAAACGACGTCTCCCCAAGGCTGCTCCTCTCAAATGTCCTCCTCCCCTCCCAAACGACGTCTCCCCAAGGCTGCTCCTCTCAAATGTCCTCCTGCCCTCCCAAACGACGTGAACCCCTGCTCCTCCTCTTCTCCATTGTTGGTGCTCTTTCTCCTCCCCCCTGTTTTCTTGGCGGAGGGTTGATGTATAAAACATGGCGCCTCAGGTAGAGGATGTTGGGTAGGATGCCATGTCCCCCTAAATGGCCAGCCGTGTGCATGCGCCTAACACTTCACTGAGCAATCTGTCAACATGTCAGCAACACATGTTTTGTAAAAAGCCTCCGGTGGGAGTCAGGGGAAAAAAGGCTGCTCCTGCCAGACCAGAGAGAGGAAATGCTTTTCTCTCTCTCTCTCTCTCTCTCTGTCTCTCTCTCTCTCTCTCTGTCTCTCTCTGTTGCATGTACTCTCTCTTCAGTGCAGTGGATTTTCTATTGCTGGTGTGTGTTCCCTCGAGGTCCCTCCCTCCTCCCCTGTACTTCAGAAATTTGAACTGGGGGACCCCCAGGGAGATTCCCTCTCCTCCTCCTCCTCCTTCTTCCTCTTCTTCTTTTCTCTTTCTCTCCCCTCCATTTCTCTCTCTCCCCCTCTCCCTCTTCCCCTCTCTCTCTCTCCCCTCTGCACCAAGTGCCTGAAATTGTGGAGGTATATTGTAGCTGGTCCCTGAGCGGTCTTTTCTAATACCTGAGTTTCTGGAGAAGCTGGAAATTACCAGCAGGCACCTCCAGGGACTCCTTTATCCACACCAGGAAGGGAGTCCAACTCAACGGGGAGGCTGCTTAATGCATGGCTGAAATAAAAGAATTTCTGACTGACGGGGGCCATGGTGCTTGTTGTCATGCCCCCCATCACCCCCCCATCAGGTCTCCGCCTGCTCCCCTCTCTCCCCCAGGCCCTGCTAGCTTAGCTCTCTCATATGTGAGGGAGGATCGTTCACTTGCAGGGCTCTCCTTTAATAAACTTTCAGTGCGGTGGGCGCGGGCAGACAGCTAGACAAATACCCTCGTGTGTTCCCTTCTGTCTGGGCAACAGCTTTTTGTTATGTTCTTGCAAATTTGATTTCTCCTACAGTCTCTCTCTCTCTCCCCCTCACTTTCTGTATTCCTCCTCTCTCTCTCTCTCTCTCTCTCTCTCATTGTCTCTTCTTTGCTCCTGTTGGATTTTTTTCAGTTCTTTCTGTCTTTCATTCTTTCTTTCCCTCCCAGACTTTGCCACACTTGTCCAATTCTGGTCCACTTCTTTTCATGATGATGTTGGGCGTCACTTACTGGACCCAGCAGGGCGGAGCCTCACAGTCTCCCGGGACGCAGCTACAACTTGGTGTCTAGAGAAGCAGTTCGCCATCTAGTTCACCATCTAGTTCACCATCTAGTTCACCATTTCTTGTCACCATTACGGCAACTGACTGCAATTCCCCAGCAGGCATGGATCAGGATTGGTTGAGAGTTACGGAGGGTGCATCAAGATTGGTTGAGAGTTACGGAGGGTGAATCAGGATTGGTTGAGAGTTACGGAGGGGGTATCAGGATTGGTTGAGAGTTACGGAGGGGGTATCAGGATTGGTTGAGAGTTACGGAGGGTGCATCAGGATTGGTTGAGAGTTACGGAGGGTGAATCAGGATTGGTTGAGAGTTACGGAGAGGGTATCAGGATTGGTTGAGAGTTACGGAGGGGGTATCAGGATTGGTTGAGAGTTACGGAGGGGGTATCATGATTGGTTGAATCAAACTCATTTTAGAAACATCACCCATTACTTCTTTTCTTCACTTTGCATTCATATCGGTGTACAGGTGAAGAATGACGGAATGATGGTTCATTTGCTATTTCTTTATCAACCCAACAAACAAACAAACACATACACGGATAAGCAGACAAACTGGCCAATCAAAAAGAATGGGCTCATCTCGTCTCACCCCTCTGCTGTGGGGGAGTTCTCCCGCCCGTGATGGGGACGCCTCACCCGTAGTCGGGTGTAAACGACCCGCACGGTTGCTGGGCTGATGTGTGGAGGGATTCGGGATGGGGAGGGTCAGGTCTGCTGGGCCTAAGGCTGTGCACTGGCCCACGTTAATTAAACCCCCAAGAGTCCAGTTTATCTGAGGCCTGAGAGGAAGCATTTGCTAAGTCCTGCTCCTGGGCTGGAGCGTCTTGGTGGGGTGTAGCTGGGATAACGGTCTTTGATGAATGCAGGTGATATTTGCAGTAACGGCTAGATTGACCTGTAAACTGCAATCGGCACTTTGACGTGGGTTCTGAATTTTCAAATCTCATAATTTCACCGCTCTGGATTTTCCCATACAGCCTTGCAGCTGGAAGGTGGACCCATCAAACGCTGGGACAGCCAGATCGCCCTGCAGTGTCCTGCGCACCAGCTGTAGTGCCCGGGACACTGCCTGTCTTCGCCCATAGCAGTCACATGTTTTCTGGAGTCTATATTTGCACCTGATTTACTGTTTGACAGCTTGTTTTTTTTTTTTATAACCAGTGCATGCTTAACAACTAAATTCCAGTCACCAAATCTGAGTAAATAATTCGATAGCTTGTGTTGACGTGGTCTAGACTAGCTGTGCTCGAGGATAAGTGTGTCGTTCCTGCCTGTAAGCCAGGTCCTCTTCTGTCCCATTGGAGAGTGTTTATTCAGGTCACCATTGCTAAAAGTTCGTTTCTGCACTTTGTTTAACGCTAGCCTGCTCTGCAGGAGATGTCCAGGTGTGTAATATGAGAAGGTTTGGTGGTTGGTGTGTGTCTTTGCCGCTGTAACACGTGTGTTCAGTTCTGGAGTTTGGACGAGCTCTGTGCTTTAGGAATTCACTATTTTTCTAAGCACACACAAAAAAAAACCTCTTGACGTGCCATCAGCAAGCTGTAAAATAATGATTAGAGCGTGGCTGTAATTGTGTCTGGGGGAGCTTCAGATCAGACGAGGTAAAGCCCCCAGCCCACCACGCCTGGTTCATCCTTCCATCGATCCCACCTATCCATCTGTCCTTTCTCTCCCCCTCTCATTCTGCACCACTCTCACTCCCCCTGCTCACGCCCTCTCCAGGATGGAGGGATGGTGAGAGAGTGGGCTTTGGAGGATAGACGATGAAGATGTTTATTCATCTGGAGTGTGTTAGCATGAAGAGAACGCCGAGAAGGGGGAGGTGACAAGGACAGCTGCAAAGAGCACTGTGGACGCTAGAGCCTTACAGGCACTATACAGCCTTACAGGCGCTATACAGCCTTGTAGGCGCTATATAGCCTTACAGGCACTATACAGCCTTACAGGCGCTACAGTGCCTTACAGGCGCTATACAGCCTTACAGGCGCTATACAGCCTTTCAGGCACTATACAGCCTTTCAGGTGCTATAGAGCTTTACAGGCGCTATAGAATCTTTAAAGCACTAGGGCCTTACAGGCGCTATAGACCTTTACCAGACAGTAGACCCTTACAGGTGCAAGACCCATACAGATGCTTGTGTCATTGGGATCCTTGACAGGACATGGGGGTTTGGATGAATGAGTGGGGTGTGTGTGTGTGTGTGTGTGTGTGTGTGTGTGTGTGTGTGTGTGTGTGTGTGTGTGTGTGTGTGTGAGAGAGAGAGAGAGAGAGAGAGAGAGAGTGGGTGGGATTGGAAGGGGCTGTTGAAGCTAATTATTAATGAATGCAGTTTTTGTTCAACCTTGGCAGTGTCAGCTCATCCCGTAGCTGAGGGGCTGGAGTTCTTGACGTTTCAGACAGGGAAGAAGCGTGAAGAGGTGCGGCCTCACAATTGTTGTTATTCCCCCTGTCCTCTTCCTCATCCTCTTCCTCACCCACCTTCTCCACCTCAGCTCTCCATGCTGTTTGTTTGGCTTGCACGCCCTGGCGTTCTTTTCCGCACACGCACCCCCACGCTATGCCCCCTTCACCCCCGCACACGTTTGACGAGATATCGGACCTGGAGCGGGAGGGTTTTAATCAGGTGCCGGCGAAGGGTCGAACTCCTCCACTGAATTCTAATTCCTTTGGCTGGTAGTGCAGTGCTCAACCACTGCACTGTGGACGGAGGAGACTGTGGGTGGAGGTGGCTGTGGACAGAGGTGGCTGTGGACAGAGGTGATTGTGGATGGAGGTGACTGTGGACGGAGTCTCGGGCAGTCACGGAGTAAGAAGGAAACTCGTCTGTACGGCTGCAGTTTTGAGTGTGCGCTGGTGTGATCCTGCTGAAGGCCTCCTGCTCTGGTTGAAACGTCTAGTCAGGTGCCGGTTCTCCATCACCTCTGTGTCTGTACGGGGGTGACGGTAACTCTCCCGATATTTTAATCTTATTTTTTATTGGACTGCAAGTTGAAGTCTTATTCCGTGCCTTTATAAATCATGCCACCGAATCTAGTGCAGAATTCAGACCGAGCCTCACACCGTGTGCGAGTGTAACGCGTGAATCAGAAATGCTGCCGGTGTGTCAGTAGGTGTTACTGGGCCGTGGGCGGCTTAGACTGGTAAAGGGGCCATTGCACCGTCGCTGTTGGTGGGTCCATCTGTTTTCAGTTTTTTTTCCTGCTTTTTTCTGAGCGACCCCCCCCAACCCCACCCACCTCCTTCGTGGTAGGACCCGACCCGTCCCGAGGCCTGCGGTGTCTGGCCGGTCTCCTGCCCCGCTGGGCCCGGGGTGCTGGCGCGGAGAAGCGATCGCCGGCCGTCCGGCCCCGTGCTGGGCGGTGCTGGGGGACAGATTGCGCTCCCCCCCTCCCCCGGCCGGCCACGGGGGACGGGGGTCTAGCCAAGGCCCCGGGCGGAGTTGTCTTCCTGTTTGCTCGCGCTTTACCTGACCTGGTCAGCTGTCTTTCCTCTGCCTGTGCTTCCTCCGCACAGACCGGCCCAAGGACAAGAGACTCCAGTGAAAACAACCTCGCACAGCCTGTGTGTTAATGATCACACCGAGCGAGCTCGCACCATCGACGGCGCTCGGAGCAGGGAGACGTCCTCCGCTGCTCTTCTCAAACCTGGTTTTTCTTCCTAAATAACACAAAATGGCTGATTTTTGGCTTTTCTTTTCTGCCACTGCTGCCTTGAAAAAAAAAAAACCCAAAGACAGAAACGCTCTTCTCTTTAAATGGCAACGGTGTCGGTCTCGGGGTTAAAATAGAACCCCCTGCTCCAGCTCTGGGTGTGTTTGATCCATGCGGTTGCTCGGGTGTGTGAGCTTTGCGCTGGGAGCGCAGCGCCGGCCGAGCTCCGTGGCGCTCCATCTTTAGGTGGCTGGAGTTCTCCCCAGGTCCCCTCTGCCGGAGGAGGCCCGGGGCTTCAGGGATGAGGGACTGTCCTACTTTTCCTGCCCCGTGCCATCATTTTTCTTCACTCTTTTCCTGCGGCAGCCACCGGTGTGCTGTGAATTCTGGGACTTTGAGCGAGTGCCTCTGTCCGGGCTGGGGGACACGGCTAAATGTGGACGAGGTAGCCGACACAGCCGGTGATCCAATGATCTAGTGATCCAGCGCTGCAGAAGAGGAGTGGGGCGTCCGAGCAGTATCGGCCATGTCTTTGTTGGGGAGAGAGAGAGTCCTGTCAACAACAACAAAAAACAAATAATAAGATGGTAGATATGAGTTGGACGTGGGCCATCACAGCACAAGGGAGGCTATTGTGTGTGTTGTCACCATGGCACTCATGAAGTATGTACTGCACACACACACACACACACACGCGCACACACACACACGGATACACACACTCTTTGCGAGTGACATGGAAGATCAAATTGATCTATAGCAGGGAGTGAGCAGGGGCCTGACATTTCTCAGTGGTGTGTAAAGAAGCGTATTGTATTTGCTTAGGGAGAGAGAAAGAGAGAGAGAGAGATGGAGCGAGAGGGAGGGAGAGATGTAGAGAGAATGAATGAGAGAGTGAGCAAACGAGAGAGAATGAGGGAGAGAGGGAGATAGCAAGAGAATGAGGATAGAGGGAGGGAGAGATGGAGAGAGTGAGAGAACGAGAGAGGGGGGAGAGAGAGAGTAAGAGAATGAGGAAGAATGAGGAGGGAGGGATAGAACGAGGGGAAAGAGAGAGGCAGGGAGAGAAAGGGGGGATGAAAGAGAGAAGAGAATGAGTGTGGTGTCATTTGAAGCCAGTTCATTCATAAAGTGGAACACAAAGGTGAGAAGGAACTGATGTTCAGGTTAATATAGCAACATGTGAAGGAAAACCATCAAAACCACAGAGTTCTGACCCGTTCAGAGTTCTGACCCGTTCAGAGTTCTGACCTGGGAGTTCTGTGACTTTGCTGTTTCACCTCCACTTCTGACCCATAATGCTGTGCGGTAGTGAAGGGTTGTGTTCTTTTTCCACCTTCTGTTCTTCGGCTCCATTACTTCTGTAATTCAACTTTCAGCCTCAGACAAACGGGCCTGGATACAGGTTCATCAGGCTGAGCCCAACAAAGCTTCGTTTCTCTGCACTGTAACGTGTGATAAACTTATTACAGCTTCACCATTCTGAGCCATTTGGCCCCTTTTGGTGTTCTGTCATGGGGGCCCGAGGGCCCAGATGCCCAGGTCCTGACCTGTCCCCATCATCAGCGCTCGGTGTGCAGTGTTAGATCCGTGAGGCGTGGTTCTGAACATATGCTTCCCTGTGAATTCACCAACTCTGTTCATTAGATGCTAAGTGGTTGTGTCACATACAGCGACGTACATGACATTTTGCTGTTCAGACGCTGTGTTGTAGCTGCGCTTTGCAAACAGGGTTGGCTTTGTGGTGACACATCAGCGGTCCCTTGGGGAAAGATAGACTCCATTTTATTTCTACTTCTGTGAGGATTTCTCCTACGCCCCCCTCTCGGAACAAGGAAGCAGGGTCAAAGTGTTACATCAGACAAGCTGACAGCTGTTTTTAAATGAATGAACCCATGCACACTCACGTGCTTATGACACACACACACACACACACACACACACACACACACGTCTATCTCTGCTACGGTCCATTACATTCTCTCTGGTATGAGAGTACTACAGCAGTTTCAGTTGGATATTTAGACTCTTGTAAAAAAAGACATGGAGGAACAGACATTGCAGAGATGATAATGACGTCCTGACATCTCCATGGAAGCTTCTAATAAGTGAACCATCACCTCAAAACCTTTGAAACAGGACAGAGCTCACCACATAAGTGCTGAGCTGACCTGTGGTTGATCTCTGATGTCACATGTTTTTGCATCATCTGTCTTTCTTTCTACTATCATGTAATATTTACATTTTCTAACATTTGCTACATAATTGAACCCTGAGCATTTCACTGGCTGCACTGCCTCCGAAGCCCTTCTGACCCAGTGCCTTGTTTTCAGAAGGGCCCTACATTCTGAATCCTCTACCTCGTTTACAGAAGGGCCCTACATTCTGAATCCACTACCTCGTTTTCAGAAGGGCCCTACATTCTGAATCCACTACCTCGTTTTCAGAAGGGCCCTACATTCTGAATCCTCTACCTCGTTTACAGAAGGGCCCTACATTCTGAATCCACTACCTCGTTTTCAGAAGGGCCCTACATTCTAATGTTTCAGAAGGGCACTGAACTTGAGTTGCCCCCAAGACCAAAGAAACCACACCGGTTCTTTTTAAACCGAGACGGCGCCTTTGCCCACTTCACCACTGGCGTGCGCCATTGTGCCAGGTCAGATGGAGATGACGAAGTCTGAGGAGCGTTTGCAGACAGGGACCCGCGGTGGCCCAGATCAACCGTTGTGCTGGGCCACTAGTCCATCCAGCACGGTGTGGTCCAAGAGTATTTCCCTCTGCCCCACACACGCCATTCACCGATTTAATGAGCCCACCTGCTTTCGGAGGAGAGGAACCTAATTAGTCCGATCGGGCGTTGTGGAACACGGCTGCAAACGCTGCAGACATTCGTTTGGGTCAAGGGCCCATGTAGTGCTCGAGAAGAACTAATGAGGTTCTACATGGCTGTTGTTAAAGAGATGAAAGTTGCAGGAGAAGCTGAGGTGCATTCATTACCTCCAGGACAGGGGCGGGTGGAGAGCGTGTACTACAAGCCTTTGGTTATAACTACTGTCAGATGGAGTCACGTTCCCTCTCCCAGCTACACCAGCATAAAGTAAAGCAAGCCTGGTGTGTGGCAGCAAAACTGAGCCTCCTTCAAAAATACCTTTATTCTTACTGCTGTAGAGGTTCATCTATTACTGTAGACTGCAGTAATGAGGAAAGGAAAAAAAATCTATAGGTGGATTACACACACACACACACACACACACACACACACACACACACACACTGCCAATTAAGGTGTCATTTTTCACAGCACACAGGTGCTCTGAATGCGTTTCTCCCACCTGCTCTTTCACGTTCTTCCAGTCGCACTCACAGACCAGGAATTAGAGGAGGGTGTTGGCTGAAGTGTGTGGCAATTAGCAAGAGACAGCGCTCATTAGCTTCCTCGCAGCCCGCTACAGCACCACCCTGCGACGCTCCCTCCATCTCTCCCTCCATCTCTTCCTCCACCTCTCCCTCCATCTCTCCCTCCATCTCTTCCTCCACCTCTCCTTCATTCCATCTGCGTGATGCTGATCAACCGTGTGAGCAACTCTTCCCATATGCAGAAGGTCCGTAGAAGTCCTGTATTGTCATAAGCGTCTGTATTGTTTTTCATAACCTGTGCACTGCCACAGACGACAGCATAATTCTTCATACGTGTCCTCTCTCGTATGCTTTGACACGTGCCAGTTTTGTAATATAAATTAATTACTGTTAAACATGAAGTTAATGAGTGCATGCTGACTCTACACTATACAACAGTTCTTTAAGTACCACATGACATGGGATCCGTGTATGTGTATCATCTCTAGGAATGGCAAAACTCTGCTGCAGTGTTGGGGTGACCATGTGCCGCATTGTTGGGGTCACCGTGTGCCGCAGTGTTGGGGTCACCGTGTGCTACAGTGTTGGGGTCACCGTGTGCTGCAGTGTTGGGGTCACCGTGTGCCGCATTGTTGGGGTCACCGTGTGCCGCAGTGTTGGGGTCACCGTGTGCTGCAGTGTTGGGGTCACCGTGTGCCGCATTGTTGGGGTCACCGTGTGCCGCATTGTTGGGGTCACCGTGTGCCGCAGTGTTGGGGTCACCGTGTGCTGCAGTGTTGGGGTCACCGTGTCCGCAGTGTTGGGGTCACCGTGTGCCACAGTGTTGGGGTCACCGTGTGCCGCAGTGTTGGGGTGACTGTGTGCCGCAGTGTTGGGGTCACCGTGTCCGCAGTGTTGGGGTCACCGTGTGCTGCAGTGTTGGGGTCACCGTGTCCGCAGTGTTGGGGTCACCGTGTCCGCAGTGTTGGGGTCACCGTGTGCCACAGTGTTGGGGTCACCGTGTCCGCAGTGTTGGGGTCACCGTGTCCGCAGTGTTGGGGTCACCGTGTGCCACAGTGTTGGGGTCACCGTGTGCCGCAGTGTTGGGGTGACCGTGTGCTGCAGTGTTTGGGTCACCGTGACTCTGTTGACCACACACAGTAAGCAGTTGACTCGTCCATTTACTCATCTTGTAGTCCAAACCGAGGGAGAATACACGTCTCATCATTACCAGTTGAACACGTGAGGCTGTTACACACCTTTTCGCTCTCCTCCCAAGTGCTCTACTACCAATAAATATGCTGAAACAGATGTCAAACGGGTATCCAGCTGTCTTTGCGCAGAATAGAACAAATGTGTTGTTTTGCTCAGAGAGCTACACCGCCCTGTATGCCAAGAAAAAAAAAATTAAAATGCAAGGGAAAAAGTGAGTGGTGGAGAGGGGGGTGGGGGAGGAGGGGGGGGCCTCCATCCTGAAGCAGCGTCAGGCACTAAGATGGAGGTCTTCCTCTCGGGCTGAGCCAGGCTGTTGGCTGGGGGAACTGCTCAGGAAGGCTTTGGCAGGTCCACAAAGCCAGCCCTTCAGCAGCGGGGCGGAGGAGCGCGGCTCCCTGCATCCCCTTTGGCAGGCAGGAGCCGGGGGGGTGGGGGGAGTGGGCTCCTGGAGAAGAGGGAGTACACTTTTATTTACTCAGGCCGTCCTGCGCCTGGGCATTTCTCGTCAGGGTGAAGGAAAGAGGGGGGAAAAAAAAAAACCCCCACACACCATGAAGCCAGCAAGAGCGAGAGAGCAGGGGAGGGAGGGAAAGAGAGAGAGAGGGAGGAAAACAACTCTTCTCCTTTCTTCTAGGGTCTCCAGACGCTGCCCTCACACTCTCCGGTCGGTGTTCACACACTCGTCTGGGGGCGGGGTTTGCTTTCTGACCAGCAGGATAGGCGAAAGGAAGACAAGTGCAGTTACTTCTCCTCTTCCTTTCAGAAGTGCCTTTCAGCCGCTAGTATTCAGAAACACCTTCATATCCAGCTGCAGGTAGATCCCTGTAGGTCAGTCGAAGATTGCAAATAGGTGCAGTTCGGTGGGAGATGCACAGATCTATCACATGTGCTAATACACACGTCTCACGCGGGTTTAAGAAACATGGTCCTCTAAACTGAAGTGCCCGTTCAGTTTGGGCTTAATTCAGTTTCTCTGTTCTTCTGTGTAAAAGCTTTCTTCTGTAGAAAGAAACTGTATATTACTTAGCCAGTCATATTTTAAAAAAGTAAAAATACAGGAAAAAAGTGTCCGAATGTGTTTCTTGGGTAGGATTATGTGAAGCTGGCCCACGGCCCAGGGTGGGAGGTTTTCCGGCAGGACGACGCTGCAAGGCAAACCCGTGAATGTGCCTCTTTCAGCAGTTTGAGGAACAGGGGGTCGACCTCTGACCTCATCTGTTTCCTGAAGATATGCTATTGTGGGTTAAAGGTTCAACGAGGGCATGTTATCCTGACAGAAGGCAGAAGACTATGTGAAAACACACACACAGATGCAGTTGACAGGCTGGAGATGGAGACCCAAGGATGAGGAGCGGTCTATATCCAGAGAGGAGCTTTATGCCTTCCCGTGAATGACTCATAAATCTTGGCTGTTTCCCCTTGTTTTCCTCTTGGCTGTATTTTTTTGGGATCCCTGGTCAGTGCGATTACACTTTTATTTAAACACGGAAGTTCACAGAGCTTAGGGTTAGCCTGAAGGAAGAAATGGACTTTCACCTCTCGGAGCATGGTGTTTACACACATCCAACTGGCCAGGAGAAGATCAGTGGGAGGAGGCTTCATCCGTCTAGA
Source organism: Brachyhypopomus gauderio (assembly GCF_052324685.1). Lineage (NCBI taxonomy): Eukaryota > Metazoa > Chordata > Actinopteri > Gymnotiformes > Hypopomidae > Brachyhypopomus > Brachyhypopomus gauderio. Next base: position 4,874,669 of record NC_135224.1, read on the forward strand.
ACCTTTCTGGTCAATGCTGGGAACGTTTTCCTGAGGTTCAGCTTCTTTGCTATTCATATTTGAAGCAAGCACTACAGTGGTATTTACAAATAGCTTAGAAATAGTTGGAAAGATGAAAATATTTAGGGGCATTAGCTTTGGAATATTAAACGGTGAATCTTATTGGTTCGTGTGCAAGTGCCGTTTATTTTCTGTAGAGGCCAGAGCAGACATGGAAGTAAGAGCTCTTAGCTTAATGTCAGGAGAAGCCGTGGGACCTGCCATGTTATCAGCGGCTCTCGCAGTAGCCCGAAGGCCTGATGTAAATACGGCTCACTGTTAGTGCAAGTGGATAGTGCAAACGTGCCTATAAATCAGAAATAGTCCCAAATAAATCCAGGGATCATTCGGAGACCTTTCATTTACAAGAGCGATTCAATGCAGTTGTTAAAGAGTAACTGCAAGTGTGGTAATTGACTGAATGGCAGGCGTCCATCTGAACAAACCCCTAGCCCTGTCACCCCATTCTGCTCCTGGATGGAAATGTCAGAAATTGCTTTTCATGTCTCAGTGGGTTTTGTCATTAGATGGCCACATACAAGGTTAATTTCCTCCCCCTTTTTAATTATGAAATCTACTTGGTCATTCTAATTCAATATCCACTTTTATCCTCTCTCCATTTCTATTATCCTCAGCAAACTGCATACTAATAGAAGGGCAGTTATATTAATGCTACAAGTGTTTAAATGGTATGTATATATGTATTTTTTATGTGTTCGAAACAAAAAGTGTTCCATTTTGTCTTTGCGTACAGATGGTGCGGATCTAGAAGATGACCCGTCCTGCTCTTGGCCTGCCTCCTCGCCGTCCAGCAAAGACCAGACGTCTCCGGCCCACGGTGACGACTACGATTTCGGCGAGGACGAAGGCGGCGCCGGCTTGCCCTACCCGTGCCAGTTCTGCGACAAATCGTTCAGCCGCCTGAGCTTCCTGAAGCGCCACGAGCAGAGCCACGGCGACAAGCTGCCCTTCAGCTGCACCTTCTGCAGCCGGCTGTTCAAGCACAAGCGCAGCCGCGACCGCCACGTCAAGCTCCACACCGGCGACAAGAAGTACCACTGCGGTGAGTGCGACTCCGCCTTCTCCCGCAGCGACCACCTCAAGATCCACATGAAGACGCACGCCGCCAACAAGCCCCACAAGTGCCCCGTGTGCCGCCGGGGCTTCCTGTCCTCGAGCTCGCTCCACGGCCACATGCAGGTGCACGAGCGGGGGAGGGACGGCCAGGGCGCGGCGCTCTCTCGCGAGGAGGAGTGGAAGCTGAAGGAGACGCGCAAATGCGGCCGCTGCGAAGAGGGATTCGACGTGCCCGAGGAGCTGCAAAAGCACATCGCGGAGTGCCACCCCGAGTGCTCGCCCCCTGAGGAAGGGACCCTGGGCCCTGGGCTGCAGTGCATCTACTGCCATGAGCCGTTCAGCGACGAGGGTACTCTGCTTAGCCACATCGACCAGGCGCATGGTAGAGACCGGAAGGGCCACACGTGTGCCGTGTGCTCGGAACACTTCCCCACTGTGGAAGACCTGTACGCGCACATGGACATCCACCAGCTCCCAGAGTCTAGCAACCACAGCAACAGTCCTTCTCTGTTGACTGTGGGTTATACGTCGGTTTCGAGCACTACCCCAGACTCAAACCTTTCCGTCGATAGCTCCAGTATGGTGGACACTGCCCCCACTGTGCCCAAGACCCGTGGAAGAAGAAAGCGCGCTGCCCAGAATGCCACAGATGTTTGCGGACGACCTGCCAAACAGCCCAAAATAGCATACAGCTGTATCTATTGCAACAAACAAGTATTCTCCAGTCTTGCTGTCCTTCAGATCCACTTAAAGACCATGCATGTGGACAAACCAGAGCAGGCCCATACCTGCCAGTTCTGCTTGGAAGTCCTTCCGTCTCTGTTCAACTTGAACGAGCATCTGAAACAGGTCCACAATGCTGAAGATCCTTCTGCCCTGCTTGCCAGCCTGTCTGATGCCCTGCTGCAATGCAACTTTTGTCCAGAGATGCTGGGAGACCTCAACGCCCTCCAGGAACACATCCGTTGTTCGCATGGCTTTCCCAGTCCAGTGGCCAAGGAGAGCAACGCCTTCTTTTGCCCCCAGTGCTTCATGGGATTCCTGACTGAGGCCACTCTAGAAGAACATGTTCGACAAACCCACTGTGATTCCAGCAGCTTGCGCTTTGACTCCCCTCTGGCCGTCACCCCCAAAGATCCTATTGTGGAGGTCTATTCCTGCTCTTACTGCACCAACTCTCCCATCTTCAACAGTGTTCTAAAGCTTAACAAGCACATCAAGGAGAACCACAAGAACATACCCCTGGCACTGAATTACATCAACAATGGGAGAAGAACCCACAGAGCCCTCAGCCCTTCGTCCCCCATATCAGTGGAACAGGCTGCTCTTCTAAAACAAGGCGGCACGTCTTCACGCTCAGCAAGCGAATTCATCTGCAACCAGTGTGGTGCCAAGTACACTAGCCTAGACCTCTTCCAGACCCACCTGAAGACTCATCTTGACGGTGTACTGCCACAGCTCACCTGTCCACAGTGCAACAAAGACTTTCCCAACCAGGAGGCTCTGCTGAAACATGTGACCATCCACTTCACCGTCACATCCACTTACTACATCTGCGAGAGCTGCGACAAGCAGTTTACTTCGGTCGATGACCTGCAGAAGCACTTGCTTGACATGCACACCTTTGTGTTCTTTCGCTGCACACTCTGCCAAGAGGTGTTTGACTCGAAAGTGTCGACTCAACTCCATCTTGCGGTCAAACACAGCAACGAGAAGAAAGTCTACCGCTGCACTTCCTGTAACTGGGACTTCAGACACGAGGCTGACCTTCAGCTGCATGTCAAACACAGTCACCTGGAGAACCAGGGCCGGGCGCATCGTTGTATCTTTTGTGGCGAGTCTTTTGGCACGGAGGTGGAGCTACAGTGCCACATCACCACACACAGCAAGAAGTACAACTGCCGCTTCTGTAGCAAGGCTTTCCACGCCATTATCCTGCTTGAACGTCACCTACGTGAGAAGCACTGCGTGTTTGAGGGGAAGGCCCAGAACTGCGGGACCAATGGCTCTACCAGCGGCGGTGGAGACTCGGTTGCCAAAGATGATACGGACTTGCAAGGCATCCTGACCAACAGCCACGGAGGAACCGGTACAGGCGAGTCTCACAACAGTCATGATGGCAGCGAAGAGGATGTTGATTCGTCTGAGGTCATGTACAGCTGTGACATCTGCGGGGCATCCTACACCATGGAGTCACTCCTGACCAATCACCAGCTTCGCGACCACAACATTCGCCCCGGAGAGAGTGCCATACACAAGAAGAAGGCCGAAATGATCAAGGGGAGCCACAAGTGTAATGTTTGTTCTAGAACCTTCTTCTCTGAGGCAGGACTCCGGGAGCATATGCAGACCCATCTGGGACCTGTCAAGCACTACATGTGTCCCATTTGCGGAGAACGCTTCCCCTCTCTGCTCACTCTGACAGAGCACAAGGTCACTCACAGCAAGAGCCTGGACACGGGCAGCTGCCGAATCTGCAAGTTACCCCTGCAGAGCGAAGAGGACTTCTTGGAGCACTGTCAAATGCATCCGGATCTGCGCAACTCCCTGACTGGCTTTCGCTGTGTGGTCTGCATGCAGACTGTCACATCCACCTTAGAACTCAAGATCCACGGCACCTTCCATATGCAGAAGACCGGATCCGTGTCCACGAATCACCCGAGTGCTCGCGCCGCTGTCGTGCACCACCAGCACCACCAGAGCCAGAAGTTCTTCAAGTGTGCATCATGTCTCAAGGAGTTCCGCTCCAAGCAGGACTTGGTAAAGCTCGACATCAACGGACTGCCGTACGGTCTGTGTGCGTCTTGTGTAAGTGCCGCGGGTAGCAAGAGCTCCAGCCCAGCACTGAATGGTGGAAAACAGCAGCAACAACCAGGGGTCCAAACACCTGTAGTGTCCGTTGCTGGGTGGAGCCACGGGGAGAGTCTTAGCCCCGGCGGTGGTAAAGGAAAGGGCACCTCCTACTCCACGTCGTCCTCTTCGTCTACGTCTTCCACCGCCACCAAGACGCGTTGCTCCAGCTGCAACGTGAAGTTTGAGTCTGAGGCCGAGTTGCAGACGCACCTGCAGACGGTGCACAGGGACCAGGCAGGAGATGGCTGTGGAGTTCCCATGCGAACCCCTCAAGGATCCCCCATGCCGAAAGTGAGCCCTTCACAGAGTGAAGAGGTATGATCAGACTCCCGCAAATCATGTTGTTGTGCATGTTCAGTGTGTGCATATAAGTGGAGTGCAGTTAGACGTGATCGTACATCTTGCGTATTGTTGTGAATAACCCATTTAAGACAGGATAAGACTTGATTGATGCTCAATAAGAAATCTGATTGTATATTAAACCAATTTTTTTCCTCTTCACTCCATCTCCCTTGTCCTCAGAAGAAAACATACCAGTGCATCAAGTGTCAGATGGTCTTCCACAGTGAATGGGATATTCAGGTCCACGTGGCCAACCACATGCTGGGTAAGCTCCCAGACCCGTACCCTCCCAATGTGTTGTACTTTTATATGTAAAAGTTGCATCAGTTTGGTTAAAAGAAAAATTGCCACTGTGCACTTACAAGTTTTCAGTTGATGCAGTACTGGAGATAAAACATGAAGCACATTATGTTCATTGTACCTTGGCTAAGAGCAGCGACCGCCGGCTGTGACCCACACCCAGCTGACCGTGTGCTTTTATAAGGAATTACAGTCAAATATATTCCATTGTATGAAGTGTGTTCAAGGCATTTTGCCTTTTTAGCTGAAGTAATTTAAGAGGGTATTAAGAATTCCATTTATAATTACTGGCTGGACAAGAGACTTAAGATTAAGTACGTGGCAGGTAAAAGAATGTTAGCGCATGAACTGAAAGTAGAGGAGAAAAAGAAAGAAAAAAAAAACCTGGAGTGCATAATGACAAAGTGATAATTGAGAGAGAATGAACCTTATTCTTCTGATGAATTTTGAGAGGGAAACATACGTGTCTGTGTGGAGGATGGGTAACAGACTCTTTCTGTTTCACAACCTCCTACGGGGAGTTAGTGTGACTGAACTATATGTGGAATCATTAACACTGAGGGATTCGTAAGAGTGTGAAAAAGCACAGGCTATACTAACACTACGTTCAGTAGCTAGTTTAGGTACAGTAGATCATTATATCATAGACCAGTAGATTATTAGATCATAGATCAGTAGATCATTGCTATCACAGTAACCAGATGCTGATGACATGTCAGATATAAGAATGCCCGTTGGTAATGTCTACGCTACAAGTTTATGAGCCACGGAGCCAAGAAGCAGTACAGGAGGTAATGTGTGGATGGTGTTTTTGGAGAACTATATTCGTTTTGAGGTTCCTCAGGGGTCAACGAGTTTAACCTGAAAATTGACCTTAATCAGGTGAAAGGTGACGTTAAACAGGTGCAGCACATGTCAGAGGTTGTGGAGAACTGAATAGGATAATTAGGGTAGGATAATGGAACATATGTTAATCTGATGCATTATTGACCTTTGCAGTAGGAGCACTAACACGCTCCTAGCAGTGGCGAGGCTGTTTAGTGAGGGAGCATGCAAACAAAATGTAGCCATTTATGTTAATGAGCTGAGATTTATGTTAATGAGCTGAGATTTATGATGAGCCAGAGGAAATTGCCGGTTTGCATATTTTTTAAATAAAGATTCACCCGTGTGGTATCATGTGAATAGTCATACATTCATTAATTTTTTTTAAACAACTTAACTAGCAATTTAAAAGCTTCTAAATACTGTACATGGGAGTATTATAATTATAGTATTCTATTTAGCTGTAATAATTAGCTAATATTGCATGTCACTTTTCCTGATTCTGACTTTTCAAACTTGCGCAGTACCATTTCTTTATATTCATGGAAATATTGAACATTCACACAGACGGGCTTTGCTCTCATGGTCCACGTCTGCCTGAGGTCCCTCTCTTGCCCATCCTTAATTCTTTAATTTATTCGGGTTGTTGGTATATGTTTCATTACTCTGACTGATCTGGCATCTTATTTGGGAAAGGTGTCAACCGTAATTCCAGGGTGTGGTTGTGGTCCAGGCCTGGTACTTTGAGGAATATGGTGGGATGATTTTGTTAGGATCAGGGACTCAGCTGTACAAACATTCCTGGTGGTATTCCGGTGCTCATATGGGATGTGGCTGGAATTTGGATGTCGGACACTTGTGTGGTTCAGAGAGAATGACAGGTCTGCGTGTCGTACAGAAAGCCCGGCACATGCACATGTATGATTATTTTTGGTGGGTCGGTGGCAATTGAATTCACATGTGCAGATTTGACCCTTCTGTGAAGTGACAACTGTTACAGCAGCACTTAGGAAAGAGGACTCGCCCCGCGGCTGTCCCTCACGGCTGGCCGCGCTCCGAAATGTCCGAAAAATCGGTGTCCAACTGGCATGGGCTTAATGCGGTCCTGATGCTCAGGACTCCACCGCAGTCTCCCTCCGACAGTTTGGGTGTGTGCTGGTGGTGGTGGTGGGTGGAGGTGAATCTGGACTGGACCATAATTACCTCACAGCCAGCGAGTGCCAGAAAAGCAAGGGGGGGGGGCTGTGGACCAAAGGCCTAATTTGGAAAAGGCTCTAAATGCCTCCTCCCTTGAAAAAAGGGGACACTTTCTCCTTTTAATGGCCATCTGCACAGGAGAGGCGAAACAGGAGGCCGGGGGTCATCCCGGCTCAGCTGTCGGCGTTATTAGCGTAGGTAATGGAGCAGGCGCTGGACTCTTTGGGGTGCTGTTCCCAGCCCTCTCTCTGCTTTATGGCTGTTGATTCGCCCCGATTACTCTATATATAGAGGAGGTGACGCCACTTAAAGACGGCGAGGAAGGGAAAGAACGCAGTGTCCTCTGAGCCTGATCGGTGCGGCGCAATCCACCGGAGACGGCGGGGAGGCGCAGCGGGTCGGGCCAAGACCCGCCACCGCATGCAGCTTCCCTCGTGACCCCGCAACCCTGCGACCTCGTGACCTATCACTGTCGCTGGCTCCTGCAGATGAAGGGCCGACAATAAGCTGTGGAACACAGGGAGGACGGGCGAGCTCTGGCTGGCGTGTTTCAGTTGGGGGGGGCTGGGTCTAGGCAGGTACACCCCCCCCCCCCCCCCCAAACACACACACACACACACACACACACACACACACATACATATACACATGTCTGGGGAACACAGCATGCAGTGCTCAAAGTCCAGATGGATCCATCCACATTTGCTGTACAGCTGGTCGCTCTGATCAGGGACTCGATGTGATACTCCTATCGAGTTGTAAAAGAAAAAAAAAAAAGTCATTGCCACCGACCAAGGAGCAATTTCGTAGCAGGCCAGAAGACAGCTGGCCTCTCTTTGGTTTGGCTTCTGTTGGCCACAGCCCACTCGCACGAGCAGTGGCATCTGATTGGTCGGAGGAGAGGGAAGGGGACGGGGGCAGAGAGGGCAGGATTTATGCCCGTCTCTGCCGCGGTTGCTGTTGTTTGCTTCCTTGTTTGTTGAAGATGTTTATTAAGACCTCGCCGAGGCCAGCAGGTGTGCTGTAGATCTGCTGACGGTCCGTCCCGGAGCTGGACGATCTCGGTTCTGAAGAACATGACTCCTACACAAAAGACTACAAAATAGTTATTTCTCCTTTAGATATATTCTATCTGTGTTATTCTATCTGTGTTATATTCTATAACGTAAATGTAATTACGTTTTTAAATACATTGCACAAAACTAATTTAGTGAATTGTTATCACATGAATATATTTACACGGTTCACATTAATAATGAGGGACTGGACTGACAACATGTAGCAATATGCATTTCATGTAAACATATTTTATAAAATGGTTGTAGGGGAAGCAGGAAGTTCTAGAAGGTGCTGGAAGAATCAACACAACAAAGTGAAACAACCTTTCTTCACTTTTTGAAGACAAATGTGAAGGTCCTTTTGCTGACAGATAAGCTGGTAAGAATCTAACAGCACGAAAGCACTCCAGAATCCCCCATTTTTTGACAACAGTGTGAACTTTGACCCTGAAAGCTTCACGGGAGCCCGTTTTTACTCTTGGTCCTCCCGCTGTGACCAAAACTCTCACTTACTTCTCAGCTGCCCTGATGCGAGGATGTCGGGCACAAGAAATGGGTCTAATCCCCCCCATCTCCTCTTATCCTCCACAGTTTCGTCTTTTTTTCCCCCAACTGTCCTCTTTTCCCTTCCAAATGACGTGTGCCAGGCATGGGGGGGTGAGGGGGGGTGACGTTCTGAAGGACGGCCTGAACTGCACCACCCGAGCGCTGGATAAAAGCTGATTTGAAGGGTCACCTTTTAGTGTTTCCTTTTTTTTTTCTTTCTCTCCAGTGCGGGGGTAGGGGTGAAGTGGCGATCACCCAAGCTGAGTGCCCCGGCTTCCATCCGAGAGAGTGGGAGAGGGAGAGAATGAGAGAGGGGGGGTGGGAGAGAGCGAGAGAGAGAGAGAGAGAGAGAGAGAGAGAGCACCAGTGTCCTGGCCGGCCAGGCGGGAGGTGGGAGTTCGGCGGGTGGTGGTGAGCAGGGTGGTGGGGGGCAGCGCAGGGCTTACAGGGCAGAGAGGGGCACACATTTGCTGTACAGCTGGCCTCTCTGTGTGAAGCAGCACTGTGGGCTGTTACCAAGCGATCAGGAGGATGGCAGGAGCAGAGAGAGGAGAGGAGGAGAGGAGAGGAGGAGAGGTCCCGGCCCTCTTCCCTGTTCCTGCCTTCTGTTTGGAACCAGATCTGGTTCTTCTGCAGCCCTCCTCCCTGTGCCACCCTGTGCCAGCCTGTGCCACCCTGCGTCTCCACCCTGCCTGTGCTGCGTTGTACATCTGCACACGTGCTGTAGGTTCTGCAACAACAAAACCCCCAGAAAACTGTGATTTGTGGCCTGCGATGGCGAGTGCAAATGAAGCGTGAGGCCGTGTTGTCCGAACGCCCCCGGGGGACTGTGTTGAGCGATGACGCTGTGGGCGTGTGTGGCTGGTGTGTGCGGAGAGGGGCGTGAGCTGAAAAAACCCCCATCAACCCCATCAGCACGGTGTAGCGAGGTTTGGGTGGCACACACCTCACTGGATGAAGAGATGAATGTGAGACAGATGAGCTGCTATTATTGTGCATGCGGGCAGATGTTTCCTTGTTTCCAGGTGTGGACACGTCAGTACTGGGAGACGCAAGTGTGGGAGACGCAAGTGGGGACACGTCAGTACCGGGAGACGTGAGTGTGGGAGCGTCAGTACTGGGAGACGCAAGTGTGGGAGTGTCAGTACTGGGAGACGCAAGTGTGGGAGCGTCAGTACTGGGAGACGCAAGTGTAGGAGACGCAAGTGGGGACACATCAGTACTGGGAGACGCGAGTGTGGGAGTGTGAGTACCGGGAGACGTGAGTGTGGGAGCGTCAGTACTGGGAGACGTGAGTGTGGGAGTGTGAGTACCGGGAGACGTGAGTGTGGGAGTGTCAGTACCGGGAGACGTGAGTGTGGGAGCGTCAGTACTGGGAGACGCAAGTGTGGGAGTGTCAGTACTGGGAGACGCAAGTGTGGGAGCGTCAGTACTGGGAGACGCGAGTGTAGGAGACGCAAGTGGGGACACATCAGTACCGGGAGACGTGAGTGTGGGAGCGTCAGTACTGGGAGACGTGAGTGTGGGAGTGTCAGTACCGGGAGACGTGAGTGTGGGAGTGTGAGTACCGGGAGACGTGAGTGTGGGAGTGTGAGTACTGGGAGACGCAAGTGTGGGAGTGTCAGTACCGGGAGACGTGAGTGTGGGAGTGTGAGTACCGGGAGACGTGAGTGTGGGAGTGTGAGTACCGGGAGACGTGAGTGTGGGAGTGTGAGTACCGGGAGACGTGAGTGTGGGAGTGTGAGTACCGGGAGACGTGAGTGTTGGGAGTGTGAGTACCGGGAGACGTGAGTGTGGGAGTGTGAGTACTGGGAGACGTGAGTGTGGGAGTGTCAGTACCGGGAGACGTGAGTGTGGGAGTGTGAGTACCGGGAGACGTGAGTGTGGGAGTGTAAGTACCGGGAGACGTGAGTGTGGGAGTGTCAGTACCGGGAGACGCGAGTGTGGGAGTATCAGTACCGGGAGACGCGAGTGTGGGAGTGTCAGTACCGGGAGACGCGAGTGTGGGAGTGTCAGTACCGGGAGACGCGAGTGTGGGAGCGTCAGTACCGGGAGACGCGAGTGTGGGAGCGTCAGTACCGGGAGACGCGAGTGTGGGAGCGTCAGTACCTGGAGACGCGAGTGTGGGAGCGTGAGTACCGGGAGACGAGAGTGTGGGAGCGTGAGTACCGGGAGACGTGAGTGTGGGAGTGTGAGTACCGGGAGACGTGAGTGTGGGAGTGTGAGTACCGGGAGACGTGAGTGTGGGAGTGTGAGTACCGGGAGACGTGAGTGTGGGAGTGTGAGTACCGGGAGACGTGAGTGTGGGAGTGTCAGTACCGGGAGACGTGAGTGTTGGAGCAGAATGGGAATGCAGAATTAGAAGCATTAAAGACGGTCGTGTAGAGACAACCGTTCCTCATGCAGTTCACACCACGCGAGTGAGAGAGGTAAAAGGAGACACACGGGTCGGGGGGGGGGGGGGGGGGGGGGGGGGGGAGGCATCAAAGAGGAAGGGGTGTGTAATTGCTTATTAACAGAGGCACACTCCACTGCACAGAAGTGACTGCACTAACGAATAGAGAGGTGTTATTAATCACCAATTAATAAAGGGGGGGGGGGGCACTTCTTCATGACTTGTTCTGGATGTTCTCAGACACTTGAACGATTTCTTTATTTCATTTTCTGTAAATCAATCCTATCAGTTTCTCACTTTCTGTCCGTTTTGTCCTTTGTCCATTTCTGTTTTTTTCCGGTCAGGTGGACAAGTGAATTTGCTCACCATTCAAAAAAGTCTCAGACACTCTGTGTCTTCCCTGCTGTGTGGAGAAACACATGACCGTTTTCCATCGAACCTGCCCGTGTGTTAGTGCTTACCTACCTGAGACACACAGATAGCTCTTCCTCTTCCTCTCTGTGTCCTGAAGGTGTGTCCAGTCATGTCCTCTACACACCAGCTGACGTAGCCGGCAGCTGCTCCATCTTCTCCCCCACCCAGTGGGTTTATTGCCCTGTCTAGGGTCGGTTCCTCGGGGTTGGGGGGGGGGGGGGGGGGGGGCATCAGCAGTACTAATGCCAGCCGCTGGTCCAAAGTTTCCTACCAGTGGCGGATGCTGGTCTTTCAAGGAGGGGAAGCTCAATTTCAGCTTGAGTGATTGAAGTCAGTCTCCAAACACAAGCAGCTACAACAAAAACCACCAGAAATAGAAGCTTGATTTGTCGCTAGTCGTTTTTAACGAAGAAAATGCCACTAAGAGGATTGGGAAAATCTCCGGTTCAACTCAGAACAGAATGAAAATAAAAAAAAATTAAAATTAAATGCTCCCGCGGAGGTTTACACCAAAAGATCGCTGATTCGCTCATTTCGCTGTCAATCAAAAAGGGATTCAGCCTCAGACAGATCATCCAATCATCATGCAGAAGCTGAGCGTCCAGGCCAGCCCACTGCCCCATAGACCCCCAGCGACGCTGAGCGTTCAATGGGCGGGACAAAGCCCAGCATTTATCCAATGGCTCGTCTCGTTTCGCTGCACTCTTTGCTTCGCTATTGAACTCTGTAGACGTTCAGCGTCCACACCGTTTAAAGCACCGTGAAGCTGCGGGACTGAGTGAGAGGAAAGCTGCGTCGTTACCAGTGATAAGAAGCTGATTCTGAACAAAAGTTGAGCGCGTTGTAGCGCATATTTAGTCAATGACATGTACACACAACAGTTTATGTTTGATCACTTATTTTTGACATTTTAGGGGAAGCTGAGCTTCCCTTGCAGTCTTAGAGCAATCGCCACTGTTCCCTACATATACTGAACCTTCAGGATGAACTCATCCCTCTAGGGTGGAGCAGATCTTAATTCCTGATGGTGGGGAGATGCACCCAGTCCTGGTGGACTTTAACCTGGGCTGATATCTGGGTCCTGTGGGCTGATATCTGGGTCCTGTGGGCTGATATCTGGGTCCTGGGCTCTTCTCCCTTGAGTCGAGCCTGAATCACAGTAAAATCACTCGACTTAGATCACGTAGCTTTTGCTGTTGGGCAGTGATGGGGTATCTGCTTGAACTGCAGGGTAATGTCGTGGGTTACTGTGTTTTTGTTTGTTTAACTCAGGTTGTATGTCAGAATGCTGTTTCAGCCATGGTGTGTGATATGCTAATTATGGGAGAGTAATGACGAGGGTGAAGGTGTGTGTGTGTGTGTGTGTGTGTGTGTGTGTGTGTGTGTGTGTGTGGCACAGATATGTGTATTTGGGTTTGTTTATTGTATGCTTGTGTTTGCATGTGCCTGTGGATGCTTCGCCCCCTAGCATTAGTCTTTAATAATAATGTGGGTGTAGCGGGCGGTGCAGTTGGAGTGGGCGGTGCGGGTGTAGCGGGCGTGGGGCTGTGTGCCAGGCTTATGGCTGGCCGGGGCTGGCCGTAGCAAGGTCAACAGCACAGGAGAGGTGCGGTTACTGTAGCCGCCACTCCTGCAGCTGAGAGAGGAGAGGGCCCGCCATCTGTCTGCTCCTGCCTGCCATACCCGCAGAGCACACACACACACACACACACGCATAACACACACACACACACGCATAACACACACACACACATAACACACACACACACACATAACACACACACACACGCGCATAACACACACGCATAACACACACGCTCACACACACTCACACACACGCATAATACACACGCTCACACACACTCACACACACGCATAATACACACGCTCACACACACACACCTGTACACATATGCACACAGAGAGTTGAGGCACCATAACACTTTAAAGTGAATTATTATGTATGTTAGTAGTTTCTGCATATACAGAAAATCATAGAATCATTGTTGTACTAAAATGATCTGTAAAAGTGTGCAGTGTGCATCATGATAGTCTCTTGCCTCTTCTTCCAAACTCGCATACACAGACGGTGATTTGAGCTCATATTTTGGACAGTGGTTCAGACCAGGGGGGTTGTAGAAGTAGCAAGTCCTGCACACTTTAAGCAAACGGAGGTCTCAGGTTTAGTAACGACAAAGCAGCAAATAGTTCAGTCTGTCCAGAGGACACATTGCGCTACACTATCTCCAGATGTCTCGACGTGCTGTCATTCACGACAACTGTGAGATGCGTCTCCTGGTCAACAAAATACAGTTGGAGAGACCGAACGGGTTGATTTCTCAGGTACTGTGTCTCAGGCTCCTTTCTGGCTTTTCCCGTCAAGCGCGAGACATTTTTTGGGTTTTGTGCTGGGTTCCGGCGCCTCCACCAGACGGGCTTGTCTTGTTTTTCACCTTGCCTGGGCCCCCCGGGGTCGGCCGGCGAGCGGGCTCCTGATTAGCGCGGCTCTCTCAGCGAAGACCTTTACGATGCCCTCTGGCCGTGGCCACGGAACCCCACGGAATGTTCCAAAGCTCTCTAATAGGTTTCAGGTGCTTCGGGCCAAGGGCGGATGGCCAAGCCTCCCCCAGCCCCCAACTCGTGCCCCACTATTTATACCCCCCTCCCAAACTAACAAGAGGGGGGCAAAACCTCCGGCCCGATGCCCGCAACACCGAGGCTTTGTGGGGTGTTCAGTCCTGGTACAACAGCGCGCTACTCCGGTAAGAGTGATTCTGGGAACCTCCCCACCTACCAGAGCATGACTGAAGTGTGAGCTGGAGCTCAGAAGGTTGTGTTTTGTGACCGACTTTCGACTTTACTGTGGTACTGTGTGCACGGCAGCAGTACGTTGTCTGGAAAAACCCGTCTTCTATTGTAACGACGGCAGCTAAATGGATGATAAATGTCCGTTACCAAGACGGAAGGCAGTCCTTAGCTTGTAAAAAGGCTGTCGTAATGCATTTTAAGAATTGTTGCTTTCTGGCCTTACCCGTTGACCGAACACCTCAGGTTAGTTACCTGAGAAACGTCTAAACTAGCACATCCTACACAACTTTTTATTACTGGTTATTTAACTTTGTTTTTTAAAGTTATGGTTGTATCAGCTGGCCTTGTGTGGGTTCTGTGGTATTGAGAATGGAAGTGTGTAGGTACCAGAGCTTCACCTCCTGTCTGCAGTAAACGGAAGTGACCACTGCCCTGACGGAGTCATTTGTGCCTTTTGTGTTTCATGTTTTGTGCCTGAAAGTGATGAAACTGTGTGCCATGTCTTCATTTTCTGAAGCCTTAAGTAATTTCCATGGGGATCAGAAGGATGAAATGTAGAACTTTGAATAGTACCGAGACGGGCTTATATTTCTGTGATGGTCCCGTGCTGAACTGAGAAGAATAGGGTGGTGCTCTTTGGGTCCGGTTCTGGTCACTGTACAGTTCAGTGTTATCCCTGCTGTTAAACCTCTGATTGTTTCCGTCAGCCAATCATCCGTCAGAGCCGGGCGGGCAGTAAAAGCCACTGTGAAGTGGCGCCGGTCCTAACCGACCGGACTCGGGCCACAGCAGAATAACCACCGTTAAAAACCATTAGCGGCTTGAACGTTTTCCAGGAGCATCAGCTAGATTACCAGAGATTAGTGTCGGACCGCGAGGACGAGGAAGAGGACGAGGAAGAGTTTGCATCATGCTGTTAATTCTGTTGCGGGGAAACGAGGAAGACTTGTCTGTATGTGCTGGTGGTTGCATCATTTGTGGATGCTGTGTGTTAGTGGGAAGATCTCACCATCACACCATTCACACCATTTAATTCACACCATGTCAGCATGTGTTTCTATCAATATTTGTTTCTTGAATTAATATTAATGTGTAAATGTGGCAGTTATAACAGAGCAAAAGGTCTGAATGAATCGTGATTGAAGGGTTCTTCTTTTTTTTTAAGTACATTTTCAGAATAGCTTTAAATACATTCAGCCCAGATGAGTCTCCGGGTTTTGTAAAGGCGATCTGTGTTCTGCCTTCAGAACTACGTCTGACGGAAGTGGTGAAAAACATTACAGCAGCGGTGGAAAAATCCCACATATGACTTCCAAACTTACGTTCCACCTGTGTTTGGTAAAAAACGGGCCACAAACTTGACAAACTCATTATCTTTTCCTCTTACACAGCCTTTCACAGAAGCAAAGTTCACGAGGAGCTTAAAAGCTTCGTGGCCTCCATTGTCTTTCCATTTGCCAGACAAGTCCCATGGCCCCGCCCCCCCCAACCCCCACCACCCCCCCGCCCGGGGAGACGCAAACCTTAAGCCACGCTCTCTCTGATTAATCTTTAAGGTTTATAATTACTAATTAACTTAGTGAGAGATTTCTAATGTAGTGCTTCTTCAATGAGGTTCATGGAGGACAGCAGATCATTAGCTTCAATAATGAACGTGGACAGGGCGGATAATGGTGTGTGATACGCCGGCGCTGACAGTCGTATTAAATGAAGTGAAAGGTTGCTACAAATACGATGCACGGAGGATGAACCGGAGCGGGACTGCGGGCCCGGCCCGTGGGGAAATGCGGTGGTGACAAAAATATTAAATCAAATTTTCAAAAAGTAAATAAAATGGCGCTGTATCCGTAACGCGGACTAACCGTGCTGAATCTTTGATATGAAGCGGTGCAACTTTTGAATTTGACCGCAATATAGCGCGTGAAATAAATAGAGGTTTTACTTAATGAAATTTAAATAAGCATTTGGGAAACTTGAAATGCAGTCAGTCCTGCAAAAATTCCAGCAAGCCTGACGTTTTGACATCCCCCACCACGTCCCCCCATGTCCCCCACCATGTCCCCCCATGTCCCCCACCACGTCCCCCACCACGTCCCCCATCACGTCCCCCACCATGTCCCCCCATGTCCCCCCACCACGTCCCCCATCACGTCCCCCACCACGTTCCCCCATGTCCCCCACCACGTCTCCCCCACGTCCCCCACCACGTCCCCCCCACTGCATTCTCAGTGTTGTCCCCTGTCAGTGAGGAAGCGGGATATGTGAGCTGTTGTCTGAGCCCAGTGATGAGTGATATTGTTGTAATGACCCCCCCCCCCCCCCCCCCATGTCCCCTCCAGCTCACATAAACACACCCACATTGGGGTTAGATGCCTCTGCTGTAATGATTATTATCATTAAGAAATATTAATGTGCAAAGCAGCGGTGACCCCGAAGCTCGTTACTGTTGGAGTCTCGTGTCCCCACAGGGCAGCGGCCAGAGTAAGAATGACTGTGTGTGAGTGGCCTATGTCTCCAGCACCAGAGTCACACACCTGCGCGTGCACACACACACACACACACACACACACACACACACACACACACACACTCCCTCCTCACACACACACACACCACACACACACACACACACACCCTCCTCACATACACACACACACACTCACACTCTCCTCCACACACACACACACACACACACACACTCACACCCTCCTCACACACACACACATACACTTCCATACCTCAACACACCTCCACCTGCATGAGAGTGAGTCTGCAAGCTCCACCCGCCCTCCCCTCCTGCTCCGTCTGACTGACGTCAGGCTGTTTGCATCAAATCTCTCTGTGTGTTTATATGAGTGGAGCCCACATGATCACATGACGTGAACACAGACTACATGACATGACCACATGACCCCTCTCATCACTTCAGAAACTTAGTCTGGCTTTCTGTCTGAGATGTGTCAAATTTGTAATTGCGTGTGCATGTGCATGTAAAGCTGGAGTCCTTGTGATTATTAAAGTCAACCTATTTTTGTTTAAAAAATGAAATCCTCTTATACAAGATTGTCATACATTAATTATGGGGGTGTTATTCTGATGTCTGTCTGCTGTCACAGCAGACCCACTGTTAATAATCCCACCATCCATATTTACATTCCCAATACAACCCACTACAACCTGTAACGCATATAGAATACCTGTACACAACCCAGTACTACCTGTAACGCATAGAATACCTGTGTACCTAATGCCTTTATACAACCTACTCCTACCTTTAATGTAGACAGAACCTACTAATGGTATGATAGTATGAGAATCTTTTTGAAACATTTGGATTGTGATTTCCCTTTGTGGTGTGTGCATGAAGATTTTGTGACATTCTCTTTGTGTCTGTTTATTGGTAATTCAAAGAAAATGTACCTGCTCTCTGTTTATTAATTTATTCCTTGTGGTTTACATTTAAAGGTCCATAAACACATTCTTAACACAACACCAGCAAGAAAACGGTAATAGCGAATGATTCAAATACACTGCTTATAAATTTGAATAAAACCATCGGTCACGATGAAACACGCCGCCCAGAAGCAACGTCGGAGTTACACGGAACAAAATGAGCGCCTGAAAATGACTCGCACCTGGTCATTGGCGGGCAGCCTCAGGCTCTTACTGTGCCCACACCAGACTTTTATTTTATTTTTTGTTCTTCCCACATCCTGTCACCCCAGCTGACCCGAAGGGGCATCTGCTTCATATTTAAATCTGTTTAATCAAAGACGGTCCCCTCACTCACGCCTGTTTACTGCACCTCCTGCTGCTGAGCTCAAGCTCGGCCGGCTGCGACTCCCCGCTGCGTAGCCGAGAGGCGCTCTGAGCGCGTCCCCGTTCCCAGCGTTCCCAGTCCGAGCCCATTCCCGCTCCGAGCTGCTGGCTCGTCTCCTAGCTTTTCCTCCCCTTTCACTTTCATTGGCTGCTTCATTAAGACTTGGAAGGGAGTCCCACGGTTCCATTTAATCAAACGAATCAAGATGGCAGACTCGCCCAATCAATCACAATCCTTAGCCAATATGTTGCATTCTACAGGCCTTGCTGAGGCTTTGAGCCGGTGCGGGACTCTTTCCTATCAGGCTGTAGTGCGGGTCTCTTTCCTATCAGGCTGTAGTGCGGGACTCTTTCCTATCAGGCTGTAGTGCGGGACTCTTTCCTATCAGGCTGTAGTGCGGGTCTCTTTCCTATCAGGCTGTAGTGCGGGACTCTTTCCTATCAGGCTGTAGTGCGGGACTCTTTCCTATCAGGCTGTAGTGCGGGACTCTTTCCTATCAGGCTGTAGTGCGGGTCTCTTTCCTATCAGGCTGTAGTGCGGGACTCTTTCCTATCAGGCTGTAGTGCGGGACTCTTTCCTATCAGGCTGTAGTGCGGGACTCTTTCCTATCAGGCTGTAGTGCGGGACTCTTTTGTCCAAGGCTGCCTGCTCTAGTAGTAACCTATGCTCATCTTTGACAGCACCCAGGACCGAGCCTGTCCTGCATTACGCTGTGGTGAAGTTCTTCTATAGATATATCAGGCAGACCAATAGTAGAAGATCAAATATGTTTGTTTTGGAGCTCTTGTGGGGTAAAGAAAGAAAACAGCATTACCTTTTCCTAGTCTTTAACATTGTAAAGTTGTCCACTATTGACAGACACAGTAAGGATATATTAATTTTCTCAGTAGTATTCATGAACATTACCAGCCCCCCCACACACACACACACACACACACACACACACACACACACACACACACACACACACACACACACACCTCTACCTTTATCTCACTCTGCCATTTCTCCTCATCCTCCCCTCCTCCCTGTATCTCTCTTCATCTCTCTATCTGCCCCCTGTGTGTCTGTTTCTCTCCCCTATGCTCTCTCTCTCTCTCTCTCTCTCTCTCTCTCTCTCTCTCTCTCCTATGCTCTCTCTCTCTCTCTCTCTCGCCCCACCCCGTCTCCGCGGCTGCCCCGTCGTGCCGCTCCTGGCCGCCCTGCCGGGTGTTTGCCCGTGTCCGTGGCTCCTGTAGGAACGGCGTGGTGAGTGAAGGCGTCAGAGTGAGCCAGGCCCTCCTCGTCCCAGGCTGCTTCCACAGCCTCCCTCATCAGCATTCCGCCGATGAGAGTAATTAAGGCCCAAATTAATTCTGCTGTAAGCAGAGGAGTCACTGAATAACTGATATCAGAGGCTAGATGATGAATGCTTGGCATCAAGGAAAGTCTCCTGGGGGAGGAGAGGCAAGGAAAGGGGGAGGGAGGGAGAGAAAGAGCGAAGGAGGGGGGGGGGCACTTCACTCCCTCTCTCTCTCTCTCTCTCTCTCTCTCTCCCTCTCCATTCTTTTCCTGTTTCTTTTCTGCCTTTGACTTTTCCTCCCTTTGTTTCTCTTCTCATCCCTCTATCAGTGCTCTTCTTTCTCCCGTGTGTGAGACTCAGACGTGTTTCCTGCGTCTTCCCTCTCTCCGTATTTCCTGCCGCCTTCCTCACGCACGCCACCCTCAGAACACGCACCGATCATTTACATCAATATTTTTATTTAAAGCCCTGATTAGCCCTCACCTCTATGAGGAGGCACCTGTGCGTCCTCGTGTTCAGACTGCGGGAGTTGCGGTTTGGAGTGGCGTTATTTCCGAGTGTGAGGGCTCCGATCGGTGGCTGTGATGTTCTCGCACACGCCATTCCTCGATCCCTGTCCCTGGCTGCTTTATTTTTGGAGCGGCGTGTCTTAAGTGAGGCGGTCGCAAGACACGGAGCCAACAGCTGAACTCATTTACCGGGAGGAGAACTCCCACTCCTGTGAATATTGTATCATTATTTGCAGTTGCCGTAGGAATTGGTGATATTGTGATAGCCCGGCGTATTAGATTATCGTGCGTCGCCGGGTAGCACTTGGCCGGTAGCAGAAGCAATTGAATTTGACCTTTTCTTCTGTCTCCTTCGCATTGATATCTGCAGCTCAAGCAAATGAGCTTTTGATAGTGCGAGCGCAGTGACGAATTCACCAGTCACATTTACTCGCTCCCGCAAAGCATTCGGCACGTGCAAAATGCATAAGGATGCCTGTGATTGGCTGATGCATTTGTCACCCACCAATCGCAGAGGAAGACGTTGCCCGTGGAAACAGTGCTGACATGCGTTGACATGTTTTAGTAAATCAGGCCCTGTATGTTTGATCTTATTTTTGTGTCCCCCCCCTCTCTGTTGGGCTGTACTACAGTGTTGTATTTGATGTAATAGTACGGACAGACACTATGACATGAGTTTTAGAACAATAATACATATAAAATGATGTTAAATGAGTGATTTTCCTCTTTTTGTAATATTTTTTTTCACTTGCAAGCCTGCAGTGTTTGAAAGGCGTAGCGGAGAGCAAAGTGGGGTCTTGTGGTTAAGGCAGCCAGAGAGGCGGGTGGAGGTGGGGGTGTGGGTGTGGGGGTGAAGGGCTAGAAGACAGGCTGGGGGGGACCGGACCCCGCCAGGGGCAAATGCAGAAGAGATGCGTCTTTGCTGCCCTGGGACTCACACAGACACACACACACACAGCATGTGTAAGTACTGTGTGTGTGTGTGTGTGTGTGTGTGTGTGTGTGTGTGTGTGTGTGTGTGTGTGTGTGTGTGTGTGTGTGTGTGTGTGTGTGTGTGTGTGTGTGTGTGTGTGTGTGTGTATGTGTGTGGTGTATGTGTGTGCATGTGCGTGTGTGTGTGTGTGTGTGTGTGGGCTCAGTGTGAATTCTCTCTCTCTCTCTCTCTCTCTCTCTCTCTCTCTCTCTCTCTCCTCTCTCTTGCTCTCTCCCTCTCTCTGTCTATCTCAGAAATCACTCAAGCACTTGACATGAGCAGAAATAAATAATAGTAATCCATGCAATTATTTGGAGATGTCTTGTTCCTGACTGTTTTTCTACAAACCCTGTGAAGCTCCAGGAAGCTCCTGCTATCACGCCACCCCCTTCAGACATCACAGCACAGGCTGTACTGTCAGACGCTACCTGGGATCTGTTTAAGCGCTTCAGTGTGCTTTAGCGCTCTCAGCATGTGTTATTTTCTTGTAGATTTCTATAAAAAAAAATTGTAAAAAAAAATAAAATAAATAAAATAATGTCTTGGGGAATGTTGTCAGGTTGAAAAATGCAGGTTATGGCTCTCGCAACTGAGAGAAGACACACAGACCTGGACCCATTAACGCATCAATACGTCATTATAACACACGTTCAGCTGTTGATCTATGCACTATGCATGGTAGCTGGTCGGGAGGACACGTGTGTGTGTGTGTGTGTGTGTGTGTGTGTGTGTGTGTGTGTGTGTGTGTGTGTGTGTGTGTGTGTGTGTGTGTGTGTGTGTGTGCGCGCGCACATGCTCCTTGAGTAGTTTATAATCCCAAACCGTACACCAACCATTGAACTTTTTATACATTTATAATTTAGAAGTTAGAACATTAGCAGAAGTTATTTTATATTTACATTACAAGTTCTGGATAAAAAGAACATTGATTGTCTCTCTGAGCGCTGTCTGGGCCCTGGCTGAATTACTGAAACCAGAAACGTCTCAGGGGGTCTTGAGAGAGAGAGAGAGAGAGAAAGGGAGTGAGGGGGAGTATATGAAAGAGAGAGAGAGAGATAGAGAGAGAGAGAGTATGGTTTTAAGAGAGTATGGGTGCCATTAAGGCTAGGCCGCAGTGGTACTAAAAGCAACGTCTCCTCTCTGGCTCCGTTCGGCTGGCTGGGACCTGCTCTGCGGTCGGAGCGGTCGGAGCGATGGGAGCTTGGGGGTGGAGGGTGGTGGTCTCGGCTGATCCGGGATCAGAGCTTTACTGTTGACACCGGGGCGGCTCATCACGGTTCTGGCTTCCTGCTCGCTAACGAGAATGGGGGACTGTGGGAGCGTGCTTCCCAGCACTGCTTCCCATGATGCTTTGCACAATGTGTTTATCCTCTGTGAAAAGGTCCTGTTGCACCAGCCATTTAAATAGGATTTTTTTATTTCTTTTTTTTTTATTATTACCACAGGGGTTTCGGTAAGGACTGTGTGTTCAGTAAGCCTAGTCCTGTACTGACAGTATTAATAGCTGTTTTGCTGGGTTTGGGGGCTGTAGGCTGTGTCTGACTGAGGAGTCTAACTTCCCACAGCCCTCACTGGAGCTCCAGAGAGCCAACCGGGGCCTCACGAGCCCAAAATCCCAAAATTACCTCAGAGTACAAAGCTCAGTTTGTTGGTGGTACTCTTCTATTGTTGTTGCAACTCACTTGGTCTAAAATTAAATAGTAAAGTGTGAAAGTGAGATGACATGTGACTCAACGGCACAAGTGCTGTCATCAACAGAATCTAGTGTAATTACACAAAGAAAATCAGAAAGTAAATATGACCCAAAAAAAATCGATTCCTTTCCTCGTGAATATACTTGAGCCATAGAAACAGACGCCGTCCAGAAAAAAGCTAAAAAAAAAAAAAAAAAAAAAAAAAGCTGCTCAGGCAGCTGGCCCCGCCCTAAGGTGGGGGAGGAGTCTGGGGGAGGAGTCCCCCCCTGTGCAGAATAAGGTCAATCAGCCTGTCTGGGTTCATCTGGAAACCACCACAGCACTGCTCATGCAAACGTACAGACCTTTACATCACCTCTCACCTCTGGAAGAGTGACGGGAACATTTTGATGTGAACCGGGCACTAATTTAAGAAACAGTTGGAAAAATGGTGGAAAAACATGTTCTGATCAATAATTTCAATTACAAAAAAAAAAAGAAAAAAGTAATTGATCGATATTGTGGTGAAGGATATTACGGCATAAATGTTCATGTGCTTGTGTTTACAGGCACTGTGTGTGTGTGTGTGTGTGTGTGTGTGTGTGTGTGTGTGTGTGTGTGTGTGTGTGTGTGTGTGTGTGTGTGTGTGTGTGTGTGTGTGTGTGTGTGTGTGTGTGTGTGTGTGTGTACACCAGCCATTCTCGTCTGTGACAGGCTTTGTTGCTGCCGGGATGTTGTGTTTGCATTGCATGCAGCCACAGCGGTCGGCCATTATCAGAACCGGTTGAAATGGATATTGTTTAACGTCCATGCTCGGCTTTATTGTCAGGACCATAAAGAGGAAAATGAATCCTCATTTCAGAGCCGAAATGGCCGACTTCAGGGACCCGCTACCTGTAAGTGCCATTAAGTGGAAATTGCCGTTCACATATTCCAGTGGTTTGATTAATTACTCTCTTGTATGTGCTTCAGCTGTGGGCCAGTGAAAGATGAGAAACAAATTGCATTGCATTTGCTGTCCTGTTCGCTAAAACCAGTTTAATTATTGACACATGTTTAGCCACCTGGCAGTGGGCAGGAGATCTGCATAACAATAGTAAACACAAACTATGGATCAGAATGGTTCGTCTAGTTTGGGACAAACAAAGGATTCTTTAATCTGTCCAAACAGAACAAGCATCATAAAGTTGTCTATGATCTGAATCTTCAACTAGCCTCTGTAAAACCATCGACAGGTTTTACATTGCAGAAGTATTATACCTTCCTACAGATGTAGTTGCTTAGAAAACAGGGAATTATGAGCATTTATTTTATGATTTATTATATCTTGGTCTTTTATACATTTATTATTTTAATTACTTAATATGTAGCCTTTTATTTATGTTGCTCTATTTCCTTTTGTATTAGCTGTTCATCAGTCCACCTGGTTGCATTAGCAGTGCTATATAAGTGAACTTGAACTTGAACGTGGACGTGAACTCCCTGAGGGGTTCCCCCATGATCCATAGCTTGATCTGATATTGTGAGACGTGCGTTTGATGTGAGAACAGACTTAGTCATCACGTCATGTTCTGACTGAAGGAGATTGATAGCAGAAGAAACAAAGCAAATCCAGGCTCTTCACAGCTTTGTCAGACTGTGATCTCAGACATTTCACTTTAGAGTAAAATGGGGGGGGGGGGGGGGGGGGGGGGGGGGTGTACTCTTCCCCTCTCTCTTAGCTTTTACAGGGTCACAGGTCAAATGCATAGCGCCTCCTGTGGTTTAGAGGACTCGGGCGTTTGTGTCTGTAACCTGCCCGGCGTGTCTGAAGGACGTGAGCCTGCAAACTCCACCTCTGCCTTTTCTCCGTACAGTTGGTTTAATGTCTTCTCTTCTTCTTTCAAAGATTTGTTTATTTGTTGCCATGACAATATAGTTTTTAAGGATTTGCTCCGATGTGCTCGGACAGAACACACACAACAATAAAAAATGATATTGAAAAAATACATCATGATTAGGACATGTAGGATTAACTTAAAGGTTAATAAATATCACAATAAATGTAAAATACGGTGTTTCAGTAGGTGCGGACTCGTGAGGAGTTGTTCTGTAACTGGAGAGTCCGCATGTAGGTGCTGTTCAGTGCTCACCACATACTTCACTTATTGCTCGAGGTCTTTTGTCTGATGGTCGGAGGTCTAGGAGATTAGCAGACCACATTGTTTTAGACAGGAGGAGATAGTAATCAAGTAATGTAAAACTGTTGTCTCTACCTGCTGACCATTGATTAGCATCTCCTCCCTACCTTCTGAAAATCGAAAACCATCTCCTTTGTCTTTGATGTATTCATCACCAAATCACTGATGCATCACCAGTCAGGAAGACAGGAAATCCCATACCTGCAGGCCGAGTCATCGTTACCTGAAATCAATCCCACCACCGCATTCTCATTTGCATGCTTGAACATTCCCAGAGTCCTTATGAGGGATTCAATCATTTCCAGAATACAGAAGAGGTGATGAGACACAACCTTGAGGAGCCACTCTAGATGTTTGAGCCCAAAGACCATGCATTATCTGCTTCACCTCCCCGAGTTCTGATCTGCAGGAACCCAAAGAAAGAGTGAACGTAACTCGTAGTTAACATGGTCCTGCTGCTGGTCTGCCATTCTGCCTTTGTAGACGTCTCCTGACCTCATCTTGCTGATCGTGAAAGGAGGGAGAAGATTCTTGGGCAGGGCGTTCTGTCCTGATAAGTTTACTGAGCCACTGTCAAACAGCAGTGCAATTCATTAAGGCACGCAAGTTGTGGATCACGCAGGTAGTCGTGGAGCACGCAGGTAGGCCTGGATCACGCAGGTAGTCGTGGTAGTGTGCTGTAAACCCTGCCACATACCCCTGTCACTGGCCTTAAGCTTACTGACAGTTCCTGTCTACTTTCTCAAATTTGTATTTAGCCTCTTTAAGTAGCCCCATGTCTCTGAAAGGCACAATGTTTTTCCGCATAAATATTTTATTTCCCTGCTACAAAATGGTTTAATATTGTTGTAAGCCAATACAGATTCTGATGGAATGCGTAGATTTTCAGAAAAGTTCATTCAACATGTGATTATCAGTCTTTGACATAAATCTTTAAAGACAGACCAGTCAGTGCAAAATTAGCCATGCGTAAGGTCGCCCAGCCCCTGAGAGCACCAGTCTTTAGAAAGCTTCAGTTTTGCAGCCTTAAACTGTAGACAGAAATCAAAAGGATGGAGTTTGTCTGTGCACGAGGAGCCCATGCTGCAGGTGAAGCATTAGGAAACACCACAGCGTTTCTGAAATGTTTCCATACACAGTAGCCACCATGGTTGGACCCTCTTCAAATCAACTTGGTTAGACTCACCAGGTTTTAGCACCTGTGCACCTGGAGGTGTTTTCCAGATCCATGATATGGGCTACGAGCTTCAGAGCTGCCCTGCCTTGGGCCACAGAGGCCATGTACCCTCGCACCATCTTCGGTTCATGTAAAAATACACGATACCCCCCTTCATCTTCGGTTAACCATACGGTCAGCACTCGGCAAAGATGAGTGCTCCTGATTTAGAGATGATTTTGGAACACCAGCATTTAGATGTCTGTCTTATATCTGTCTGTTCTATATGAGGATAGCCAAATCATATTGTTTATTAGCCAAGGGTTGAACATTGGAAAGGACTTAGTAGAAGTGATGTTTTCATCTTCTCAAATGGACCATAGCTCCAGCTCTTCCTCTGGACTCTAAGCTGTTGTCGCACTGAAAGTTAGCCTACCGAGAGTTAGCCTGCCGAGAGCTAGCTTGCCGAGCTAGCTTGCACAAAATTGCACAAACTTGCACAAAAACAGTTCAGCTTTTGCCATGAAATCGCAAAAATATACACTAACTCATGTCTATTGTGCTTAAACAGGCATGGACTATAATCTATGCAGCAACATGGCAACGTGAAACAAAGTAAGCTAAGCATAAGAACATTGTGTCACCACTGCATGGCTCCATCTTGTTTGCACAGAGTGTTAGCGGGCGCTAGTAGGACCGGCACTAGTGTGAGGGGTCTGCGCTAAGAGCAGCACTTGCACCATAGGTCGTTGTGGTCAGTCTGCCCAGGGCAACTCCACCCTCAGCTCCGCACCCACGCCCACGCCATCTCCACCCACTGCCAGCACGGCCCCTAGCTGCTGCTGGCCCACCACCTGGGCTCGTTGACCGGCCTTCGTAAGTTAGGTAGGCAGCGCCTGGCCCGCGCCTCCCTCCCTCCCAATATGGGCTTGGAGCAGGGAGCGGGCCGCACCTTCGCACCAGTCCACGGGGACGGGGGCCAGATGGAGGAATTTGATTAAGCAGCAGTAGAAGACCAAATGTTCAATTGGATCCAGAGCCGGTGGAAGTGGAGGGGAAGGGAGGTGGAGGGGGAGGGGGGGCGGTTGTCGTCCAAAGAGAGGGGAGGAAACTAAAACGACTGGCTGGCGCGAGCCGGCCAACAGCGTCCAGGCGGGAGGTGAGTCCACCGCGGAGGTGCAGTAATGCAGAAGGCCTATCCAAGCACCAGCTGGGCCTTTTAGGAAGAGCCATCCCCACAGCAGACGCCACCAGCCTCCCAGCAGCTTGACTTTACCATATGTGGAACTTTTTTAAAATATATTTATTTATTTAATTTCCCCCTTTACGCTCCGCCTGGTTCCACTACCCACCCCCACCCCTACCGCCCCCTTCCCCCACCCGGAGGGACCCGTACCACTGGGACACCGGAGGCAGGTGAATTGCTCTTAATGCAAGGCACTGAATCACGGGGTCGGCAGCGGGAGAGCCAGGCGCCTGGAGAGAGGAAACAGATCCAGAGAAAAGTCTGGCTCGGACCGCCACGACCTTGGAGTCTGGGCCCGGGCAAGCGGAGAGGAGGCGAGATGGGGCGAACGGTGGGAGGTTTCACTCTTTCCTCCCTGCTCTCTCTCTCTCTCTCTCTCTCTCTCTCTCTCTCTCTGCTCTTTCATATCCAGATGCTTATTTTTTATGTATTTGTTTACCCCCACCCACCCACCTCAGCGAGTGTAGCGAGTGTAGTACGGTTTTCCGGAGTGCTTTCTCAAAAGCAACTCGATCCATTTTGTAAAGCGGCCATGTCTTTCATTTGCTCCATTTAACGGCGTTCTCGGCTGGCCGCAGGCAGCACGGCTGTCTTCCCCCCACCTGTCCCTCCTCACCCCCTGCACCCAGCATCGGACAGCCCAAGGGCCACCCCACCCTTCCTGCCTCCTGCCTGACAACAGGACCTCTGTTTATTTCAGTCGGCTTTTTTGTTTGCTTGTTTTTTTAGCATTCATGACCTTGAGCATAAAAAAATAATAATTCCTATCTTGACATCTTAAAGAGTGTGCGGGTGTGTGGGAAGAGCGGGTGGGAAGAGGTGGCCAGGACAGCAGGGCTGAGCGGGGCATTAAATAAGGCGGCGTCAGCGAGGACAGATCCAAGGTTTGGGGACGGGGATTGGCGCATAGGGGGTTTGCTGTCACCCGTCTGACGCACGCAGCGCGCTCACAAGTGGCTGTTTCCTCGAGGGCGTTGGTGGGTGGGTGGGTGGCTGCGTGGGTTGGTTTGCATGGGTGGGCGTTTGCGATGTCACGGCCATGGGTTATCAAAGGGAGAGGGTTAATGCACTCTGATGGCTCCAGGAACCATTACTCGGACACCATGTAATCGCTAAAGAGTCACAAAGGGTTTTCTCTCTCTCCTTCCCACCCTCCTCCTCTCTGATCTAATCCTTCGTAACGGCTGTGGGGAGGGAGAGGAGGAGGTGGAGGAGGCGCCAGTGGTGCAGGGTGTCTCTAAGCCACCAACTGGAGGTTTCTCTTTGAAGGCCTGCCCTTTCGTGGATGAGGACAGTCAGGCCCACACACCCCAGACCCGCTGTCCACCGGGCCGGCCGGGTCAGCACACCCTGACCTCCCCATGCTTCACTTTCTTATCGCTGGATTTTTTGTTGTTGTTTTTTTGTTTGTTTGTTTCTTCCTCGCAGGCATTTTCCTGACAAGCTGTCAGTTGGTTAGAGTTGGAATTTGTATTTTTTTTTTCTTTCGTGTTGTTTTTTTAAAAGTTTTTTTTCCTCCTCTGCTGGCAGCGTTTGAGGGGGTGGGCCTCCCGCACCGCGGCTGTGGTGCGGTCCAGCCTCCAGCGCTCCGTGGGCCGGCACGCTACACTCCCGGTTGGGCGGGACTCTGGAGCGGCTGCTGCCCGGCCGCAGTGTTCGCCGGGACATATGGAAAATGGGCCGTTCCAGTGCGCAAAATGGAGCTATTCATGCACAGTCCATTTTACCAGCAGACAGAAATTCCATGATATCCCTGTTTGTGCAGCTGTGCCCCTGGTTAAATTAGCCATTGTCTGCCCCAACCACACCCCCACCCCCCCATTCAAGCAGCCGCTCTTGGCTTGCCTGGTTCCTCCTTCCCCTCTTGCTCACCCTTAACCAATGGGGCGTCCCGGCAGAGCCCGTCTGCAGGGAGGGGTCCATCGCACGCCCTGTACGCACACCTCATCAGGCACAACGGTGGGGTGAGACCCGCAAACCTCGGAGGAGACCCCAAGGTGGGGGGAGCGTGGTGGGGAAGCAGGTGGGGGAGCTCCCCACGGAGGAGGGAGGTAGCTGCAGTCCCGCCGCCCCCTCTGACAGGCCTCGCTGGGGGGGGGGGGCTCGTCAGCTGTTCTTGCAGAGGCGAGCGTGCAGGCTAAGACGTCCGTCGGGAGTGAATTACTGAAGAAGCTTTGCTTCTGCGCCTGGGTTTAACTTCTCTTTCTGTCTCTCTCGCTTTCTCTCTCTCTCTCTCTCTCCCTCTCTCTCTCTCTCGCTCCCCGAGAGAGGGTACGATTGCGGATACGTGCGAGTGTGTGTGTGAGCATTCGTGTGTGTGTTTTGGGGGTATAATTGAGAGCACAGAGGGAACGTCGTCTCTTCGTTTTATGATTCTGAGGTGAAGACGGGGCCCTGCGGGGACCCCCTGTCAGCGCGTTTGGGCGCACTCCTCTCTGACTTCAATAAAAACACGAGCAGCAAAATCCCCCCACAAGGGCCCCTCTCCTGCTCCGCCTGTGTTGGCAGAAGGGGCTGTAGTTTGGAGAGAACCCGTTCACGCATGACCCCGTGTTAGCGACAGACATCCCCTACTGGAAGGAGGGAAAAATGACAGAGAAGTCATAGTGAATACCAAATTGCCTTTCTCACACCTACCACTTCACACACCGATTCCCCTCCTGCCACCTCTGTGTTCACAAATGTCAGGAGTAGTCAGAGATGGGGGGGAGATTTTTGTGTAGGTATCCCTGCCTGACAAGGCAATATGTACAACAGGACACCTCCACTCCTGAGAGGGGGGGGGAGACTGTTAGCATCAGACACTCCAGAACTACAAAACAAGGAGGTAAAAAATTCTCACTTTGTGCGTTTACCTGTGGGACTGACTCCTCCCCTTTCTAGAATTGACTCTCTTTGTCTTGTGGAAGTTTACTTTGCTTTCTACACGTTGCTTGTTTGTTTTTGGGGGTGGCAGGATGTTGTTGTTGTCGTTGCTGTTGGTGTTGTTTGTGTGCGCCTTGCGCGTCGCATCTGGGGAAAGTGGTTTTGTTTGATTGTGAAGTTCGATGTAGGTGGCGCCTCCCTCCCTGGACACCACCACCACCGTCGCCCTTGCCAGTTCCCCAACAAGCCGTCAGTCACGCTGACGGCGTCCTTTAATCACGGCTGTCCCATTCGCAGGGATGACGGGGGGAGCCACAGTTCTTTCCCCGGACGATTACACTGCCTCACTGCTGCTGTTATCCAGTGGCCCTTAAAAAAGGGGGAAGAACAAAGAAAAAGGCGGGAAAAAAAGCGGATGTGATCTGTTAGCTTGTGCCATATTTCGGGAGAGTAAAGCGGAGAGGGAGAAAACTCGTAATACTGACGAGAAAACAAAGAAAGATGTGGCCCGTAATTAAGTGAACTTTAATTCGCCACTCAGGATGGGTGTGTCCTCGTCCTGTACTCATTTCGATTAAGAATCAACTAGATATATTTTGTTAATTCAGATGTCATCATGTCATGTTGTTTGCAAAGTATCTTGAGTTCGGAAAACAGTTCATGCTGTACTGTAATAGCACTGAATTTTAAAACTTGATGCTTGATATTGATTTTAAAATCATACTAAAAAAATCATACTAAATGTAAGAATCTCGGCGTGGAGTTGAAGAACGCTGGGTGTTTGACACATGATACCTACTTGTGCCGGGCTTTGGCACATCACGGTCCTGTCACCAGCACCTTTAAGCGCTCTCCTCCGAAGTGCTCTTGACTTACAGAGACCAATCTCCTCTGACGGGTTTGGATAGATCAGCAGTCTTCATCAGACAGGAGCTGCAGCTGGACAAGCTTGGTCCAGGAACACTTCTCTCTAAATCACGCTGTTATCTGAGCGAGGAGGAGGAGGGAGCCTTTGGAGGGGGAAGAGTGAAACGTGTGTAGCTTTGGGAGCGTTTAGAGACAGAGATCCAGTCAGGGTTGTGATTTCACCACCTCCTGTCACCTTCTGACTGGCAACAGGTGAAACCACAGTGAACTCGGGAAAGTGTTTCAGTGTCTCACTTACGGCTGATAACATGTCACACATACGTCACCCGCATTCCCCGCATGTCACTACCGAAATTCCAGGGTTTTTTTCATTTCTGGATTTTTTTTTCTCCAAATTTTTGAATGGAATGGGTGGAAGAGAAAATAGAAAAACAGAAACTAGAATTCAGTTTCTTTGGCCCCTGATTAGAAAGGAAAGACGTGGATGTGTTGTGTTCCTCAGACACGGCTCTAGTGTGCAGACAGAAGGAAGTCTCCGCTCGTCATCGTGGCAGCGGAGTGGTGTGCAGCGTCACTCGGTAGTGGGCATGCGGTCTCGGAGTGTTCCAGTCCTCACGCTTTTATTTCATTTGTAGTGCACCGCGACAATCTGTCTCGCGCTTGTGTTCAACCCGAGCGTCCGATTGGTCGCCTCTGCCTCTTTCGAATAGTGGAAACTATGGCAACGAGCATAGGATGCGGGCGTCGGTAGGGAGCGGCTGTGTGCGCGGCGGCCGTGAACCCCTCCTCGCTCCTCCCAGCTTATTTATTATTATCTTCAATATCCATGCAGATGAGGCGGGATGCGAGCCGCCCAGGGTCGGCGGCCGAGGCAGATGTCGGCGGCGTGTGGAGATGCTCTGGGGTAATTGGGGGTCCGGGAGAGCGCTGGCGTCAGCCACATTAAAGCGCCCCTCCCGTCCGCGGCTCGGCGGGGCAGCCGCAGCAGGGGCCACGCCTCCAACCGCGCCGTCGGCCGCGCAAAGGGCGGGGCGAGGGCGGGCGGCCCCATCTGAGGCACCGTGGCGAAGGGGACGCGATTGCCCGTGCCAACGCCCCCTGCCCGGCGGAGAGCAGACGGCAGGAGAACAGGTTGGGCGGAGGAGATGGGATGGCTCCGAGCTTCGGGAGAGTCCCGGCTGTGCCGATGGGCCGGTTTTGCGGGCCGCTCCGAGGTTCTGGCCCGTCCACTTCCTGCAGGTCTGCTTTTCCAGCCTGGGAGGGTGTGGCTAATGTGCTTGTTTTTCATCATTAGCAATGGTGGATGATGCTTGGGGGCAATCTGATTGGTCCAGCCTCTGCTGCTCCCTCCCCCTCCCGATCGCCTCGCCTCCTGTTGAGATCGTAAGTCGCGCAGTTCCCTGCTTGCTGAGCCGTGAAGGATCAGGCCTCTGTTCAACTGTTGCATCTCTTCTTATTGCTGACTTTTGAATCGCTGCCAAGTAACGGTTGTCACGGAGACTTCGGCATGGGTTGAGAGGGGTGGGGGTGGGGTTAGAAAGGACACCCCTCCCCCTATTCTTCCTTCTTTTGGTCTTCTTGTTCGCTTTCAGTCTTTTTGCCATTAGCTAATTACATCCAGGTGTCGTCTTTTGTCGAAGCGCACGTGTTCATTTCAGTCTAATAGAAAATATGATCGAAAATGGAAAGAGCAGAGGGAGGAGAGAAAACAGGGTGTAGAAGTTCTGAGGTAAAAGAAAAAAGCAGAAGTGTCTGAATGTGCTGTGTGAAGCAAATTATCGCCCCACGTAGATTCATCACTTCTCCCCGCTGGATTATGGAAGGGCCTTTCTAATGAAGTTCGCCCCGTCAAAATGAAGGGACTAATTCTGATTTAGCTGAGGTAATGAACTTCCTCTCTCCTGGTGCGAGGGGCACCGTGGGGTGGGTGAGGAAGATGAGCACTGGGAGGGAGAGAGAGTGAGAGAGAGAGAGATGGAGAGAAAGAGAGAGACAGGAAGAGAGAGAAACAGAGAGCACCAGAGAGAGACACAGCACGATGGGGAAGATGTAGAGAGAGGGAGTCTGTCTCACCGACAAAGAGAAGAAGGGAAAGAGAAAAAAAACATTATGCAAAATGCCTGTCTGGTATTTGCTGAAATGTATTAAATTTCCAGAGCGGGGGCCCGCGTTATATAAAATTATGCTAATGCCTGGCGGCCCACTGTGGCTGGCGGCTTGCTGCTCCCGAGCATGCGTGCATGGCCACAACACGGAGCGTGCTCAGTGGGACTCGCCTTTTCTATTAAAGCAAAACCTCCAGACACCTGATGATGAATTTGCTTCTGCCAAATGTTCCTCCCTTCCCTTCTCTCTCTTATTCTCCCTCTCACTCTCTTGCTCTTCTTTGGACAGGCTTGGTTGGGTAAAGGGACCAGTGTCTCTTTAAAGCGCCGTGGGCAGAGGGGTGTTGCTCAGTGTGGAGTAGCTGTTGGAGGGGGGAGGGGCGGGCTGTCCCTCTGTAAGCAGGCTGAGGGGGGAGGGGCGGGCTGTCCCTCTGTTAGCAGGCTGAGGGGGGAGGGGCGGGCTGTCCCTCTGTTAGCAGGCTGAGGGGGGAGGGGTGGGCTGTCCCTCTGTTAGCAGGCCGAGGGGGGAGGGGCGGGCTGTCCCTCTGTTAGCAGGCCGAGGGGGGAGGGGCGGGCTGTCCCTCTGTTAGCAGACTGAGGGGGGAGGGGCGGGCTGTCCCTCTGTTAGCAGACTGAGGGGGGAGGGGTGGGCTGTCCCTCTGTTAGCAGGCTGTCCCTCTGTAAGCAGGCTGAGGGGGGAGGGGCGGGCTGTCCCTCTGTTAGCAGGCTGAGGGGGGAGGGGCGGGCTGTCCCTCTGTTAGCAGACTGAGGGGGGGAGGGGCGGGCTGTCCCTCTGTTAGCAGACTGAGGGGGGAGGGGCGGGCTGTCCCTCTGTTAGCAGGCCGAGGGGGGAGGGGCGGGCTGTCCCTCTGTAAGCAGGCTGAGGGGGGAGGGGCGGGCTGTCCCTCTGTTAGCAGGCTGAGGGGGGAGGGGCGGGCTGTCCCTCTGTTAGCAGGCTGAGGGGGGAGGGGCGGGCTGTCCTTCTGTAAGCAGGCTGAGGGGGGAGGGGTGGGCTGTCCCTCTGTTAGCAGGCTGAGGGGGGAGGGGCGGGCTGTCCCTCTGTTAGCAGGCTGAGGGGGGAGGGGCGGGCTGTCCCTCTGTAAGCAGGCTGAGGGGGGAGGGGTGGGCTGTCCCTCTGTTAGCAGGCTGTCCCTCTGTTAGCAGGCTGAGGGGGGAGGGGTGGGCTGTCCCTCTGTTAGCAGGCTGTCCCTCTGTAAGCAGGCTGAGGGGGGAGGGGCGGGCTGTCCCTCTGTTAGCAGGCTGAGGGGGGAGGGGCGGGCTGTCCCTCTGTTAGCAGGCTGAGGGGGGAGGGGGGCAGGCTGTCCCTCTGTTAGCAGACTCAAGGAGCCATTTAAAACGAGCGCTGATCATTCCAAGCTGGGTGAACACACAGGCTGGCTAATTGTTCAGTGCTTCATGAGCCAAGACAAGGGCCTCTGTCTTTTTTTCACCCAGTCTCTCTCTGTCTCTCTCTCTCTCTCTGTCTCTCTGCAGGCCTGTTCAAATGTCCATTATTTATTTATTTTTATTATTATTTATTTACCAGAGTTCATGGTTCTGTGGGCTCCTCCCCCTTGCCTTCCTCACTAAAGCTGGCAGAAACAGGGGGGATGTGTTGCGATGTGAAAATCTCCAACAGTCCTGTTTACTCTTTTGCATGGCCAGGCAGAGAGAACCTTCCTCCATAATGGGCACAGAACAGACAGTGCACGTGCACCTGGCCTTTTTTATCTGGAATGCAGGAGCAGTTTGCCTCACAATGGGCACCAAAGCTTTGTGTGTGTGTGTGTGTGTGTGTGTGTGTGTGTGTGTGTATGTGTGTGTGTGTGTGTGTGTGTTGGGGGCGGGCTTACACCTTTGCACAATCCATCAGGGCAGTTTCACCGTTGGCTTCCCAGTGGACCCGTGTCCCTGTCTTCCCTGTCTGCTCCCACCTATCATTAGCTAAGCAGTCTGCTCCCAGTGTCTGTAGGTGCCCCTCCCCAGAGTGCTACTCATTCTGTCTCTAATTGGACGGACGAACCCCTGAGTGTGTGTTCTTTTTTTTCTTTCTATTTTGAATTTACGGTTGTGGTAAATCAGCACTGGAGAAGTACGGTGGCTTCTCCATCTTCGGAGTGCGTGAGTGTGTCCGTGGGGACGGCACGGTGCTGTGATTTCCCTTCTGAACCGTGCCCGTGTTTAGCAGCATGCTAATAAAGCGCTCACTCCACACGTTCCCATTGATGCTCCATTATTTGGATGACAGGGCCTCTCCTGGTAGACTCAACATGTACATATTAGCTTCTCACTGCTTCCCGTGTCACCCTCTTCAAGTGTGCAGACCTCACTCGCTCAAGACATACACACACAAGCGTGAGCACCGTTCTCCGCTAAGCACTCTCTTCCTCCAGAAGACATAACACTCCTAACCACCCTCTTCCTCCAGAAGACGTAACACTTTTAGAAGTCCTAACAATAAGATTTCTGCAAGTGTGCCGTGGCCTCCTGCTGGTGAAGCAGGAGTCCAGATGCAGAGAATCTCTGTGCAGAAACAAGGCCTCACTTCATTTGAACCTGGAAGCTAATGACGAAAACGAAGGTTAGCTCAGCAACAATTAGCCTGTAGGGAGATTTTGCAGCATCTTTGAATCAGTAATCGGGGGAAAAAATTATAACATTCCTGTGTGATGGGCTATGCACTCCAGAGATTATCCTTTTTCTCTTTCACACACACACACACACACACACACACACACACACACACACACACGCGCGCACACACACACACACACACACACACACACACACACACACACACACACACACACACACACTCACACTTTCACACATGTACACACACACATGCAGGCTCTCCCAGGGAGGTGGAGTCGATTTGTTTGCATCTTTTATTCCCTGGGCTTTAATCACTCGGATTTTGGCCCATTATCCATTAATAGATAGCTCCCACCACGAGCAGGGAGAAGCACACCCACCTACTGCTTACCGGTCTGCGTCTCACCATATCAGCCTTCTGAGACCATAATTGGTGCAAATAGAGAGGGAGTATCATCTTCAAAAGTTAGACTAACCAATGGTACGGCCTGATCTAGACAGCTCACTGTGATGCGTACATTAGGATGTGAATACTGCAATGCGTACATTACGATGTGAACACTGTGATGCGTACATTACGATGTGAACACTGTGATGCGTACATTACGATGTGATCACTCTGATGCGTACATTACGATGTGAACACTCTGATGCGTACATTACGATGTGTACACTGTGATGTGTACGCTGCTCTAGACCCAGTTTAACTCCAGTTCTGGACTCTATTTGTGGACTCCGTTACACAGTGGACGGGATTCTCCGCTAGATAGCAGAGTGTATGTATAGCACGTGCGTGCTGTTCCTGTCATTTCCACATCCCATTCATTGCCGTGCTGAGCTTGCTGTCCAGGTTGTTTTGACGAACTAGTCCGAGCTCTGATGGAGCCCAGCAGGAGACGTGGAGAGGCAGTGTCCTGAGTCAGTCATCAGATGCCGACGGCAGCTGTAAATCTCATTCAGGTTTTTCTGTCATCTACAAGTAGTTGACAGTGAGCCAGCAGTCAAGACTCACCGAGCCAACCGCTGGGTTCACTACCTCACCTTTGGGCTGACCTCAGCTTTTGACCTTTCTGACCTTTTTGAATTCAGACTTTTTACCATGTTGTTGCTTTCATGGTGTTTACAGCGTGCAAAGTGAAGTACACACACGCACTGCTGGGACGTCTTTGGGCTTTTTGCTTGAGAGGAAAAGGTGCATCTGGCATCTTGAATAACAGGAGTGTTCTTTAGCAGGAGTGTTCTTTAGCAGGAGTGATCTTTAACAGGAGTGTTCTCCGTTCTCCCCTTACCTTTGGGAGCACGTGGGAGAGAGATTTGGCACTGGGTACATCACGCGCGGGGGGGTTAGTGAGCGGCCCCACAGAACCGCAGATGGACCTCGTGTTACTGCTGATGTCAGCGCCGGCCACCCTAGTCCGAACAGCACCGACACCCTAGTAATGAGCGGCAGTACCGTGTGTGTGTGTGTGTGTGTGTGTGTGTGTGTGTGTGTGGCGGGGGGGGGGGGGGGGGGGGGGGGAGCACGGAAGTCAAAGACGGAGAGAGACAGAGACAGAAAGTTTAGGAGAATGAACTGGAAAAAAAGAGAATGAGTCACAGGAATGTAGGGAGGGAAGAAAGGATGAGGAATGGAAAGAGCGTTGGAGGAAAAACAAGTAGTGTGGTTGCCAGAACCCAGAACGTTATTAGACTGGAATGAGGAGACCTCAGGGTGAGACGATGGGTTGAGTCGTGGTGCGTCTGAGAGACGAGCTCCTTCAGCCCCGTGGAAGTGCGGCCGCTCCCCTATCGTTCTTACACCGGCCGGGTGCTAACGTTAGCACTACCACGCGACAACAAACCTCGGTGAGAGGTGGATGGACGAGGATGGAGAAGCAGCGGCTGGAACAAACACCGCCCAGGCCACCGGCTGGAGGCCGACCCAACAGACAGTTCCCCACCCGGGAGCGCACGGAGACACAGACCCGCGTCCACTCGCTTCTGTAACCAACGACTTCTTTACGTCTGGCTGTGGCGAAATCTCCGAGTCTGGGAGGGGAGTGACCTCAGAGCTCTTGTTAAGATGACAGACTCTTGCTCCGCTACGCTGCGTTGGCAGTCTGCTTTTAATATGCGTGTGTTTCAGCAGCCTCCGCGTGTTGCCAAATGTGGTTTTTTTTTTCTTGAAGTACAATCTGGATTTTCCAGTGTGCGTCTCTCTCGACATTCTTATCCGTACAGTTGTTGTCCTGCAACACTTTTGGAGTTTTTGTGGATGGGGTTGTGGAGATGTTATCAGAGATTTGCCCCTTAAACTTGTATAAGCTTTCACCAATTAGTGTCTGAACAGCATTAGTACACTTTAAAACACATCCAGATCTCATTAGACACACTCCAGTCCCATTTACACGGTGTAT
This sequence comes from Brachyhypopomus gauderio, assembly GCF_052324685.1. Classification (NCBI taxonomy): domain Eukaryota; kingdom Metazoa; phylum Chordata; class Actinopteri; order Gymnotiformes; family Hypopomidae; genus Brachyhypopomus; species Brachyhypopomus gauderio. The sequence goes on from NC_135224.1 coordinate 4,912,190, forward strand.
AATATTCTGTGCAAAAAAAAAAAAAAAAAGAATTAAACTTACTTAAAACAAACAGAATTGCGCGCTAAGTTTTGCTGGCAGGTCCGTCCGAGGCTCCAGCCCAAATGCGTGGTGACACCAGCCATCAGACGTGAACGTTACACCTCACGCTACGGTTTAACGCCCCCACCGGGCCGCTGAACAACAATTGGCCATAAAAGTTAAAATGAGAAATTTGTCATAATGTGTGAGGGAGGTACTTTAAACTGGGCAGGCCCATTTAGGGAAGTCTCTGTGGTAGGTTTTTTTTCTTTTTTGGAGTGTTTGCTGAGTGTGTGTGTGTGTGTGTGTGTGTGTGTAAGCTGGTTCAGTCTTGCTCATTCAGCTCCATGCTAAACATCCATCTGTCTCACACCCTTTTTTGGGCATCGGGACGCTCAGGTGGTTTGTCTTGCCAGCACCGTATCACGGTCCGACCCGCTAAGCGCTCCTCTGGGTCTTTTGGTGGGCCGCAGCTGGTTTCTGGGGGTTCGGACGGGTGCGGTTGTCGGATTGGGCCCCATATGGTGAGCGCTGGACCGTGGAGAGACAGAGTGAATCAGTCATGGATGACTTCACGTACCTTCTCGTCCTGATTACAAAGTGCTCCTGCACTGAACCCCGCACACTTTTGTCCAGACCTCCATGTGCTTCAGTGACATCAACTAGCAGTCAGAGTTGACGAGACTGACGACAGAGGCCCAAGTCGACACTTTAATCTGCTTATGTTTGGTTTTCATTAAACAGCTGACAGGAACGCTCCCTGCTAGCATTGCCTCATAAGCAATGCTGCTAAAGCATAAGAGAGCTCACAACTACAAAGCAGCTACAACACCCACGACTACCAAACAGCTACAACACCCTCGACTACAAAACAGCTACAGCACATACAACTACAAAACTGCTAGACAACACTCGTGACTACAAACGGCTACAACACCCATGACTACAGAGCAGCAGCTACAACAACCACGACTTCAGAACAACAGCTTTTTGGTATAGTAGCTTTCACCTCAGGACATCCGACCAGCCGCACTGTAGCGCTCTGACATGTAATGGTGCTAAGAGATAACCACCCCCCTCATTGGCCCTGGCTTCTGTCCCTACGGCGACGTGTCGATACTCCAGAAACGAGCTGATCTCTTGCAGATCACCATGCTGGAAATGATGAGTCTAGGGGTGGCCAGACGGCTGCGTCTGCCGCCCTGGTCGACGTCCTGGAGGAGCGTCTGGATATGCCTGGGGTTTACAGGAGGAGACAAGCAGTCGCTAACCTCCCAAATTTATGCTAAAAGCGGAGTAAAATGAGTCAGGAGGGGGCCATTCTTGATAACCTGCACCGAGTTCAGCTGCTCACACACACAGACATAAGGGCAACACCACAACGAGAGTGGGGCGCCGTAATAGTTTGGACAAAGTGGGCACGTTTTATTGTCATGCATTGTAACGGGCAAAGAGAGGCTTGTCTTCCTGCTGCTGATGTCTGAATGTACAAAGCAGCATTTTTTGTGCACAATGGACAGACAGGAGGTGATCCACCATCACCACACAGTGTTGGGCATCATTAAAATGGTGTGGTCTTACACCATTTCACGTGAGACACACAGAAAAGGCTCTCTGAGCCACGGTTGCCTCTCTGCCAGCCAGGGGCTGCCCAGGCAATTAGGGCCCCCAATGGCTGTCCAATTTGTGCCTGACGGGAACTGATCACACATTATATTACTTTTTTTTCTTAAACTCGGAAGTCTGTTCTCCTGTACTTCAAATCGAAAATGCATAAAATAGTATTACAAAGAAGAAAATTAATGTCTGAGCGTTCTTACACTTAACATGCAGTTAATCTGAACAGCAAGAAAATGAGTAGTTCATCTGAGTAGTTCATCTGAGTAGTTAATCTGAGTAGTTAATCTGAGGAGCAGTAAAATGCTTTTTATAGACATTTGCATACTGGTCCCCAGTTGTGTTGAAGTGTGATGAAGAGCTGGCTGGTAAGCCAGTAGGAGACAGCTGGTGGTGAGGGGGGGGGGGGTTCTTTTGTGTTCAGCACTGGGACGGCAGCGTCTGGGTAACGTTTCTGCTCTCCCCCCCCCCAGAGGAAGGACTGAACCACGAGTGTAAACTGTGCAGCCAGACGTTTGACTCACCTGCCAAACTGCAGTGTCACCTGATCGAGCACAGCTTCGAAGGAATGGGAGGAACCTTTAAGTGTCCCGTCTGCTTCACAGGTAAGTGTGTGAGTGTGTGTGTGTTCCCACTACTCTAGGTTCCAAAATGTATGAAACGATACAATAAATTGCCACATTGATCACTCCAGTGAGACTTCAATTTTGAGATGCTACGCTTGTAATAAACAGTACCATGACCAAAAGACAAACACCCAGGAAGTGAGGAAGAGGAGCGGCGTCCTGCCAAAGACTGAGGAAGATACGCATGTCCTGCCAGGCCCACACACTTGCTCTGCAACAGCGTGCGAGTGTGTCATTATCTCTGGCTGTGAGAAACTTGATGGATGAGGCACTTCCGCTCTCCAGACCGGCCCGGTGGACTCTGACGCACTAGAGAACGACTGCACATTTGTAGGTGTTGGTGGTCGGCTGGTTGTTTTCAGGGGAGCCTGAATCACACGAGAACGTTTGTCTGCTGACAAATTTCTAGTTATTTTCACATCTTGTCCCACTTAACATCGGGCCGGATTCCTCAGAGGCCGAACACGGGCCGGACGGAGACTAGCAGGACACCAGAACTATATCAGCACAAACACCAGAACTACATCTGCGTCAACCACGTAGTCCAACACTTTGGCATCGGTTCTAATGAAACAAGTCACTTTTTTTTAAAAACCCCTCCACGTCACCTGCAGACGACTGCATGAAAAATTAAGAGAGAAGGAAGAGACGAGGGAGAAGGAGACAATGAGAGGGGTGTTGGGAAGGAGAGGGAGAGAGGGAGAGGGGGAGAGGGAGAAAAGAAAGACAGTCAGAAAGAGAGAGAGAGAGAGGGGGACATGCTAATTGTGGATGTTGGTGGTAATGATCTCATCAGTCTCGGAGCACGGAGGTGGTGGTGGGGCTGCCGGACCCCATCCTGGGAGGATCGCACCCCACTCTGGTATCAGCAGGGTTAACTGTCTGGATAATGAAATCTGCAAAGCTGTTAGCTGCAGTTTGCCACTCGGGCTCCTGTGAAGCTCATCAGTCTTCTGGGTGGACCGAGCCTCCTCCGCGCCCCGCTTCCTGCACCATCCCTGCACGCCAAAACCCCACCCGAGCTCGTCGGAGTCTGCGGCTCTCAGGTGTGGAGCCCCTAGGCTCCACCTCCACCACCCACCACCCACCCCACGTAGCTTCCCTTTCTGGAGTTGTTCAAGATATAACTCTGTCCATCTATCTAGCTATTTGCTAATCGATTGGTTGATTGGCAAAGAAACGGAACATGATGGTGAATCATATTTTGATAAATAAACTGAAAGCCAGCCTTTTAGACTGCATGGGTTTGAACCCAAGTTGTGCTGTTTACAGTTCCAGGTTATGGGTTTGCCAGACCACCGTAGACGGTGTTCTCATAGAAGCACAGTCTCTCCCACCCAGAAATGGAGTCCATAACACACAAGCTTCACAGTTCTTTAATATCTAGAGGCCATGCGACAGTCAGTGTGTCCTGTCTAAATATCCAGCAGGTATTGCAGGAACAGCTAACCATTAAATTATTATGTAGACTGATGCCTAAGAATCTTTGTATTGGTCTCTCCCTCTCTCTCTCTCTCTCTCTCTCTCTCTCTCTCTCTCTCTCTCTCTCTCTCTCTCTCTCTCAATCTTGCTCACTTTGACTCTCTCCCTTTCTCCCTCTCTCCTGCACCCCTCATCTCTCTCTCTCTCTTCCTCAGTCCCTCTCCTCCTCTCCCTCCCTCTCTCCCTTTCTCCCTCTCTCCCACACCCCTCATCTCCCTCTCTCTCTTCCTCAGTCCCTCTCCTCTCTCTCTCTCTCTCTCTCTCTCTCTCTCTCTCTCTCTCTCTCTCTCTCTCTCTCTCTCTCTCTCTCTCTCCCTCCCTCTCTCTCTCTCTCTCCCCCATCTCCCATTTCCCTATCTCCCCTCTGTGTCTCATTTAGTGGCTGCTTATTGACATTAGTCTAGCAGGGCCTTGCCTGTATTTAATATACAGAGCATGCTTTTTTCATCCTGGCTTTCATTTTCCGTCCGTGCCTTTGACAGACAGGTCCCAGCTCTCCCCTGCACTCTTATCGATCAGGACACAGAGGAGACACTTGCACAGAGAGAGAGGGAGGGAGAGAAAGAGGGAAGGGAAGGAGGGAGGGAGGGAGAGAGACAGAGGCAGGGAGAGGGAGGGAGAGAGAGAGGGAGACAGGAAAGAAGAGAAGATACCGGAAAGAAGATACAGAAGTAGAGAGGGGATAGAGGTAGAGAGAGAAAAGAGAAAGAGCGAGCGAAAGAGGAAACAGGAGGATAAAGAGACAGAAAGAGGGGATGGTGGAGGAGAGGAGGAGAGTGGTGGAGGGAGTGGAGTGAGAGGGGTGGTGCAGAGAGGTGAAGTAAAGCGAGAGAAAGAGAGAGAGAGAGAGACATTTTCTGTAGGCCAGGAGGGATGATGGTGGTTTGGGAGAACGTGCGGCCACACTGGGACCATATACGTACACAGTATGATGTCATCTGGGTGTGGCATGCCTTCTGATCACAGCCGGACCCTCTCTACCCAGAATGCATTGCCTGCATTTTCAGTTCAAAGGCGACATTAGGCATGCAGGGCGCTAGGAGAAGCCTGTGCCCTTTTCACAGCCCTCGGTCACAAGGTGGACTTCTCCAACTCCACGACTCCTTCTTCACCTTCGCCTCACATCAGGCACACGAGAAATACAAGAGGATGGGCTCACGGAAGAACCACGTAGCGGAGGAGAAGAAAAGACGAGGAGCCGACTTCCTCTGAGAGGAAGGAGAGTATCGCGTGAGGCGGATAGAGAACTCGGCTGGAAAACCAGGGGAGCGGGGAGGCAGACACAGACGAGGGGAAAAAAAAAAAAAGAAAGGAAAGAAGAAGAAATGGGAGAAAAAAGAGAGAATTGTGGATGAGAGCGGGGAGCAGGGAGAGGAAAGCGGGGAAAGTGCAGTTGAAGCGAGATCCAGAAGCCCTAGCAAGATGACAGCAGCTCCGTCTCCCAGGGCAAATTTGACAGCTATCAGAAGTAAGGGAGCCCGCAGCTAAGAGTGCATGCGCCTCCCCCGGAGAAGGAGCACCGCTCCGAGCGCCCGCCTCCTGCCGTGGTGAGGACACAAACAAGGCAGAAGTGGAGGTGAAAGTCAAGAGGGAGACGTGCACTTTAGTCTGCGGCCCGAGGAGCGCCGGCTCGGCCCGAAACGCACGCGCGGGCAGGAGGGGCGGAGCCTGCGCGGGGATGATGGGCAAAACAGCGTCTGCTGTCGAATATCTTCCCGTTAGTCACATGACGAGGTTTGCGCGTTGTCGCTGACGGAGTCGATGTTCTTTCCTGTTTCTTTGTTGGCCGACAGTGGTGACGTGGTAATGCAACGTTAACGTCATAACTGCCCCCACCCCCCCCATCAGGGGCAGTAGCCGCCCTCCCTGGGTCAGGCGAGCTCGCCGATGTAAAATTGATGGGGTTGTAGGTTGCCTGCCACTCTGCAGGGGGGTAGCTTCACTTCTTCACGGCTGCCGTCTGCTCTCAGCTCTCCACACTACATCCAATATTTATATGCAGCCATACAGAGGATGCTGTAGTCTCTTCAGAGCACACACACAGCTCCATAATGTAACAGGAGTCCGGAAAGGCCACAGTACCGAGCAGCAGAGGTTTCACGCGCTTCTGAACTCCGCTCGCAAAACACGAGACGGTTTTCTGTGCCGTGCGGCGGACTGCGCGTGTGTACACCTGCCGTTGCATACGCGGGGAGCGCTCGGTCTCCGTGGGTGACCACGCAAGGTGGTCTGTGTTCTCTTGTATCTGCAGAAGCAGTCGGAGGTGATCCTGCACTTTCTCCTGTCTCCATACCCACAATCCCCAGCTCTCCCCAGCTCTCCCCACAATCCCCAGTCGACATTCTCATGCTCTTTGGTGGCAAAAGTTTTTCATGGCCTGTAAGATGTGCAAATGAATCCCAAAATGCTAAGCTTGCTAGCGTTCCAGTGCCACAGAGACAAGGCTACACCACCCACCCCGCCCCCAACCCCACCCGCCCCGCCCCCAACCCCACCCTCAACGCTTCACGTTTCACTCCTGCTCTTCTTGGAATAGCCGTTCATGCACACATGGGTCTACCATAACAAACCGCATGTTTGATGTCATCCTTTGAGAGTTAGGGTGCATACACCACACCACTTACACTTATGCACACACACGCACGCACACACACACACACACGCGCGCACACACACACACACACACACACACACACACACATTTTCGTTTACTGACTATGGCTTAATTAAAAGCTCAAACCACAGTATGTATTTTTTTTAAGTGGCTTCCCAAAGTTGCATGTCTGTATCAGACTGTACTCGGGCTGTGCATAAACAAAAAGCCTCTCTGCATGAATATTTATATTGTCAATATAATTAGCGACACAGACTAATGGCGACTATGTTTTTGGACTTGAGGCAGTGCCAATTTCTGCAGTTTGTTTGTTTTTCTGCCACGCGCTCCCCTCAACGGGACGCTAAATAAAGCGCATCATTATTCCCCCGTGGCGGACGAGGCCACGCCCCTGGCGGACGAGGCCACGCCTCGGCGCTGTGATGCCCCGCCCCAGCCTGTTGCCGCCGGTTGCCGTCGCCGTGAGAGATGGCGCTCGGGATGTCAAATGGCCGTGCTAAAATGGCAGACCGGTATTTATAGTTTTTCTCACCTGCCCGGGTCCACTGGTGCACTGGGAGACTTGTGGCCCAGATCAGGCTGTCCACCATGGCATTTGTCTTTTTAAACATTTCATTCTTTCTTTTTTTTAAACTTTTTTTTGGACACTGCATTTAGAGGTGTTTGGTCCTCTCTTCCACCACCCACTGGCCCCCATCTGAGAGATAGAGGGGTAGAGATGGGGAGAGCGAGAGAGAGAGAGAGAGAGAGAGAGCGAGAGAGAGAGAGAGGGAATGTGGGTTACATCAAATTGTTGTATTTCATGCAACCTGGATGCAATCGGGACAAAAGCACTTATGCCTCCGTGCTGCTAAAATTACTTTTTTCTCACTGTGGTTTAATTTTGATTACAAATTTAAGCCCTCTGTGTTACTTTTTTGCCGTTTCATCATCTGGCATAGTTCTTCATCCACTATCTATTTATTATTCAGACTACACCCCAAATCAATCTTAAAGAAGTCTGTGTCTCTGTGTCTCCCAGTATGTACAGTGTTGTCTCTGTGGACTTTTGTGAGAGTAGGTTTCAACTTTAGTGAGCTGTAAGAAGCCCCACAGCCATTTATCCCAGGACAACACGTCCCAGGACAACACGTCAACAACTCATGACAAGTGTTTGTTACTTGTGACAGCGTTGCTACTATGTCAAATGAGCAAAGATGTTGTGCAGCTCACCGGTTTCCATATATATTTTTTATATATTTTAAATAACTGAAGCTTTGATGTCAAACAGCAAATTTAAACAAATGTAGCAAACCCTACAAGAACGGTTGTTTGGTACAGGATGCAGAGAGATGAGAGACGATGGGGTCAGTTTAAAAATGCCACCATCAAACAGTACAACGAGTGTCAAACCTGTCCACAGAGTCAAACCGGTCCAGTGGGGTTCTCATTATCTCGTGTGAAGCCCTTGCTGGTGGTTTCAGAGCATGCTGCCGGCCCCTTTGATCTTATTAGCCATACCGGCCATAATTTCATTGGTCTCCAACCTGAAAATAAGAAGAGGAGAATTAAACATTGTTCAAAGAGCTTTTTAAACATGAGACATTGACAATTTGGAACATGTCTGCTAGGGTCACAGTTTAATTTACTATTTTATGTTTTTATGCTGTGGTGAAGTATGTGTTCATTACAAAGCTCTCTCTCTCTCTTTCCCTCTCTCTTTCTCTCACTCTCTCTCTCTCTCTCTCTATCTCTATCTCCCCACAGTATTTGTCCAGGCCAGTAAACTCCAGCAACATATCTTCTCAGCTCATGGTCAGGAGGATAAAATCTACGACTGCACGCATTGCCCCCAGAAGTTCTTCTTCCAGACGGAGCTTCAGGTGAGGCCTTCCTCCAAACCACCAACCCAGCAGCCCATGAAAACCCACAAACACACCAGACCATGAAAACCCACAAACACACCAGACCACCAAAGCTCCAGCCAAAAAAAAAACACAAAAACCCTCAGACCAATAATCCACTAACATCCAAACTACTAAACTACCAACGACCAAACTGTTAAATCACCAAACTACCAAACCACCAACCAAATGATCAACCTCCAAACCACAAAGCATCCAGCCAGATCTGGAGAGATGTGGTCCTGTAAGGTTTGAGGCTTTTCCTGCTCCTACATATTCCCTGTTTAACTGGCCAGCCCTGGGCTGACAGGAGCTAGGGTGGGTTCGAGACAGAAACACATTAAACCGTGTGATCCTGTGGTCCTCCAGGATTCTGTGTAAGAAACACAGCTTAAAGCAGTAAAGAGTGTAAAAAAATACTACTATGGTTATCAACACACAGAGGTATGCTTAGTGGTGCCTGTTAGCTAACTACGTATTTATAGCTTAGCTATCCCTTTCATTTAACATTTTAAATGTGTTTATTTCTCATTTAACTTCTGTAAAAGCTGTCTGTGATTCTGTCAGTGATGTATTGCTTCTGTCGGTGCCGTAGCCCACAGATACAGCACATGCATATTGCTGTGACTGTGTTTGTGCTTGTGACCCAAATTGCTGTAAAGTGGTGGCCATGAACCGTCAGCAGCTCGTTGAATCTTCATCCACTTAAGCGCCTTCTGTGTCGTGAATATAACATCACAAATCATTTCCACGACTCGTATTTCTGGCGTTGAATCAGCCAGGCCCGACCCGGGGGTTCCAGTGACCCGTCCCGGCCTCAGAGGGCCAGCTCTGGTTTCTAAACCGGCCTTCGGGAAACGGTGCTGGCTCCGGGCTGCTGGCCAGACAGAAGGTGAACTCCGCCATTATCTCCGAGCTTGACGCGACTCCTCGCTGCCGTAACGACCGCACACCTGGCGCGCCCGTGCGGCCCATCGTCATGGAGACCGCGGCGTCGCGCGACCGTTCCTCGTTCTCCCGAAGCGCCCTGCGCGTAACCCGCAGGACGATTTAACGCCTCGTTGTGCGGCGTGTCGGAGTGATACGCGTCTCCTCGTGGTGGCGGTTTACGCCAAGGCTTTGCTTGTTTACGGGGCTTTTTGTCGAGATGAGAGCAGCCATGAAACGACTCGGGTCCTTTGTTGTGTCTGAGGGAGGTTTAGCGCAGGAGCCGCAGATTGCGCTCGGGGAAACACTTGTTATTATATTTCGCCTGAAAATTGTTCCCAGATTGTGCCCCATGGGTAGATGCACCGCGCACACACACACACACACACAAAAACATGCGTGTACACACACATGATTACAATACTGTATAGAAAATCTCTGAAAATATATGATAAAGACTCGTGATTTTAACGTAAAGCAAATTTAACTGGGTGATTTTTTTTTAAAGAAATGTCTAGGTCGGAAGAGACTTAAGAAACCAGAGCTAGAACGATGAACGCTGACCCGTTTGTCTAATAACAACCTGCCGATCTATTCTGACCCCTTATCACACTTCAAGAGCCCCACCCCCCCTGGGCACCACCCCCCAGGCCCCACCCCCCCAGGCCCCACCCCCCTGGGCCTGCAGGAGTCAGAGAGCCGTCCGCCCGCAGGTTTACTGGACAGATGGTCTCAGTCTCCCTTTGTTGTTGTGCTGGTGTGATGTGAGAGTGATGTGGAGTGAGTGCAGGGTTTCACTTCCTCACTCCGTCAGGCGTGACACAAGTCAGCACCTCTAGCCCAAGATCAGTCGCTCAGTTGCTTCTCCTGCTCTCTCCAGCTGGTAGACGTTCAGAGATCCTCCTTTTCTTCTCGCTGTCTTGTTCTCTCTCTCACTCTCACCCCCTCTTTCTCTCTCTCTCTCTCTCTCTCTCTCTCTCTCACCCCCTCTTTCTCTCTCTCTCTCTCCCTGACGACCCTCTGGGACAGAGCCTCTCTATCATCCCTCACACCAGTCAGGGAGGTCAAGGGTCAGGCTCCAGCCAAGTGCGGGAAAGATGGGCAGAGAGGGAGAGGGATAGAAGGAGGGGGAGAGAGCGAGGGATGAGGGAGGGAGGGAGGGAGGGAGGAAGGGAGGGGGTACAGGGAGTCGGGGAGATGCAGGGAAGCTCCAGAGATATTTTATTCATTTGCAGTAAAGTTCATTGCTGGAGACAAAGAGCTGTGACAGGTAGCTTCACCATTCAGCCCACCACCTCCTAACCCCCATACACACACACACACACACACACACACACACACACACACACACACACACACACACACACTGTCCAAGTAAAGCCGCACTCCTCTGGTGAACCCAGACCCTGCCAGGGGCCGGCCAATTTCCAGCAGCCTGTCTAGGAGGATGATGTGAAAGCAGAGGCCTAATCAGCCCTCCCAGGAACACACACACACACACACACACACACACACACACACACACACACACACACACACACACACCACACACACTGTGATTGACTGACTCTTGGGCCTGTGTGAGATCTGGCATGGGAGTGGTGGGGTGGTGGTGGTCTCTGACTGGCTGGGCCCCCACTCACCCCATCCAGTTAGACTCTCTCTCCTCTCATTTGAAGGGCCAAGGGTGTAGTTTCTCCACGGTGAGCAGATGAGGAACTCTGCTACAACTCTGCAACAGTGGCTCCTCACTGCACGAGCTCTCTTGTGCTCTCACTCTCTTTCTCTCTCTGCCTCTCTATTTTTCTCTCTTTTTCTCTCTCTCTCTTGCTCTTTCTCTCTGTTTCTCTCACCCTCTTTCTAACCAACTCGGTGATGTCTTTAACACTATTACAGTACATTTATTTTGTACTGTAATTATATTATTCATAAATGTTTTTCCTTGTTTTTCAAAAATCATTTGGAGTTTAAAATGAAAAAAAGAATTACATTTAAAAAGAATTATGAAACAGCAACTTTGGAACAAGACCTGGGACTTGAAACTGAGCCACAAACTTTACCTCAGAGAAACTCTACCTCAGAGAAACTCTACCTCAGGGAAACTCTACCTCAGGGAAAATCTACCTCAGGGAAACTCTACCTCAGGGAAAATCTACCTCAGGGAAACTCTACCTCAGGGAAACTCTACCTCAGGGAAAATCTACCTCAGGGAAACTCTACCTCAGGGAAACTCTACCTCAGGGAAACTCTACCTCAGGGAAAATCTACCTCAGGGGAAACTCTAGATTTACCTCAGCAGTGTTAAGATATTGTTTCAGTGAGGTCTCCTCATACTGTAAGGTAGACTCAAATTAAACATTAAAATTAACTCTAAATAAACTACCCTGCAGTGCAATTCATACAGTTTCTGTTATGCATAATATTCAATCAATATTAACGTGAGGGTCGTAATGTGGGGCTGCACTTCCTGCTGTGAGAACATGTCCACATCTTCAGATTACTGTCAGGAGCTCCACATTCATATGGAGTGAGACACCTCCTCAGATGGGGGAGTGAGACACCTCCTCAGATGGGGAGTGAGGCACCACCTCAGATGGGGAGTGAGGCACCTCCTCAGATGGGGGAGTGAGACACCTCCTCAGATGGGGAGTGAGACACCTCCTCAGATGGGGGGAGTGAGACACCTCCTCAGATGGGGAGTGAGACACCTCCTCAGATGGGGAGTGAGGCACCTCCTCAGATGGGGGAGTGAGACACCTCCTCAGACGGGGGGAGTGAGGCACCACCTCAGATGGGGAGTGAGGCACCTCCTCAGATGGGGAGTGAGACACCTCCTCAGATGGGGGAGTGAGACACCTCCTCAGATGGGGGAGTGAGACACCTCCTCAGATGGGGAGTGAGACACCTCCTCAGATGGGGGAGTGAGACACCTCCTCAGATGGGGGAGTGAGACACCTCCTCAGACGGGGAGTGAGACACCTCCTCAGATGGGGAGTGAGACACCTCCTCAGATGGGGGAGTGAGACCACCGCCTCAGATGGGGAGTGAGACACCTCCTCAGATGGGGGAGTGAGACACCGCCTCAGATGGGGGAGTGAGACACCACCTCAGACAGGGAGTGAGACACAGCATAATGAAGTCTCACCACCCCCACGCCGTCTTCACGCTCACTGGGCCTCCTCGTTTTTAAAGAATGTCTTGCGGGTCCTCCCCATTTTACAGGACGTCTCGCTGGTCCCGTGCTGCCCCCTCTTACTGAGCGTGAGGGGGTTTCCTCCCTCACATCACACCTGCTTTCCTTCCTCCTTGGCTCTCACTCCTCAGTTTCTCCACTGAGATTTTCTTTCTTTTATGAATGAATGTTTTACCACCCCGACCTTTGATGGGCGTCTGCGTGCGCTGCGTTTGCAGGTGGCAGACGTGTGGTTTGGGTGCGCGGAATCTAGCGCAGCCAGCAGAGCGGCTCTGCTCCTGTGAAAACTGAATGTTAATCAGTTTATTCTCAGGGTGGCGCCTTATCAGGGCTCCTTGGAACCGCGACCCAGCTATGACACAGCTGGATCTGAGCAGCAGAACTTTGGTGAACTTGCTGTTTTAAAGCTGGAGTTTAAAGGCCTCCATTTGGCAGTGTCTGTCATCCTGATCCCTGATTCATTCTTTAGTATAAAAATGATGACTGCTGTTGGAAATGATAGAATGTGCCGGAATACAGGTGGTTTTAGGGATGTTTTCATATTAGCCGGTGATCTGAAATGCACGTTAAGGTTTTAACATGCTCACAAATCCAGCAAGTCATTTTTAACAACTTGGACATGACGCCATGGAAAGCAGGATGGTCATACCTCTCTGCTGTGTGTGTGTGTGTGTGTGTGTGTGTGTTGTGTGTGTGTGTGTGTGGGGCCCTGTCTGGATCCTTCCTGCCGCTTCAAACACTAGGTGTTCCAAACTTTTGATCCAATCAGAATTTTGCCAGCAGATATATATTTTTAATCCTGTTTTTGTGGGCAACATTGTTCATATTTAGCGGTGTTATAATGAGGCGAAAGCAAAGTAAACAGGCAGATGAAGAGAACGCGGCTGAAACGAAAAGACGTGGCTGAGATAAGAGTCTTCCACTGACGTCCCTCTCGCGCAGGTAGATTAGAACGAGACAGCCGAACCTAACCCCTGGCTCACGGAGGATTATATATATTTGCATGCAAACATTATGGATGGTGTGTGTGTGTGTGTGTGTTGGTGGGTGTGTCCATGAAGACTGCTGTCTTTGTTCCTGCGTCTTACTGGGTCTGATGTGCATATGCAAACAAGTCGTCTGGTGGGAGACGTGACGGAAACTCCCCGAAAGCCCCTTTGAGCTCTGGTATTCTCCCTCTCCCTCCACACTGGGGGGAGCTCAATCCAAACAAACAGCTACCGCACGCACACGCCGCACAAACCCATCCCCTTGTTTGATCTCTGACACTTCTGTGCAATTTCCTGTAAACTTTTCATAAACTTTCATAAGGGAATGCTATTAATGGGGAAGCTAGCCGTGAATATTTCAAAGGCCCCGGGCTCAGCTAATTTAAATAGCTTTAGAACTCCTACCGCACAGTGTTGAGATCCTGTCGTATTTGGTCAGTATTCTGTGTGAGCTGCCTGTGATGATACGTTATCCAGATCAGCAGCTGAGCTCGTTCAGAGGAGTATCTTTTGGTCAAACATTCTCTGAATAACATGCCCCTATTGATATATACAGTACGAATTACATTCATTTCAATAGACTCTGCTGTTCTGTGTGTTGTGTGACCATGTCGGGGGGGGGGGGGGGCATACCTTAGAATGTACTTGTATCTATTATAACATCTACTGCAACGTCTTCTGAAGCCTTGAGGAACTTTAATAATGTGTAGTTTGTAGAAATGTGCAGTTTTAAAAAGCAATTAAAACATTTTTATTTAGTAGATTAGCATTCTGTTAGTGGTTATTCTTATTCTCTCTATATTTCTCTAATTCTATTTATCTTTTACTATTAGTTTTTTATTGTAATTCTGTGGTCATTTTAATATTTTTAATGTTGTGTTTTAAACTTGTTTATTGTTTAATACGCACAGGATGGATGTTTCATTATTTTGCCATTAAGCAATTTGAGTCACGTTTTTATATATGAAGAGGATCTAAAAGCAGAGGTTTCTTATTAAGCGTGTACGCAGCCCCCCAGGTCATTAGATGACCGTGCCAGGCTGACGTGTATGTCCATCAGCGGTTTCGAGTAGCGTGGCATTCCCGCTCTTGCTAACTTGTGTGCGGAGCCCTGAGCTTCCTAGCGCCGCGCGAGAGTTTCAACATACCGTCACAGTACAGCGGCTCGCCAAGCGCCCGCTCTTTGCGTCTGCAAGGTGGGCGCCGGAGTCTTCGCAAGGCGCAAGTGTTTCGGAGCCCTGCGGACTTCATCTCTCCTTCCAGTGACAGGCGTAGCTCCTCCTCCCTCCGCCTAATTAGAGGATGTAGCCCAGGGCTCGGGGCCCAGGAAGGTCCCCCTCCCCACATCCGTCCCTAAAGAAAGCATTTAATTGGGCTCTTAAGTCCTAGCCTTCGTTTTTTTTGAGGGGGGGTGGGGGTGTGTGTGTGTGTGTGTGTGTGTGTGTGTGTATGAAAGGCATGAGTGTGTTGACATCACCTCTGAATTTAGTCCTTTCTTTTATGTGTGCGTCTTCAGGCGCTGTCAGTAGTCGTGACTTTTGACTAAGCGCGTCTGTTTTCTGGAGCATCTCCGACGCGTTTGTAAGTTGCGTTTCGCGCCTTTCTTTCGCAAAACTCGCAGTTGGAGTTTTAGTCGTTTCTGTCACTTCAGTGTGAGGCGGAGCGGTGTTGTCTCGTCTCTCTGCTCTTTGGTCAGGGCGTGGAAACAGAGGGGACTTGTCTCCCCGTGTCTTTACTACGTCTTCTGTGACTGGGCTTGATTTGGCTTCTCTGCGTTCGCCAGAGTTTGAACGTTTCGTTTGGTCTACGACTTCTTTGCACATCAACTCTAAACCTTCAGTCTTTTTATATTTACCCCTTTGTCTTTCCATTGGAGGTGGCAATTTTTTTTAAATCCCAACTTTCTTTCAAATTCAGTCAATATCTTCCCATCCCTTATTCTATTTCCCATTGAGTCGTGTTGTTCTGTTCCCTGCTGTCAGTCCTGGCACGCGTGGCCGTGTCGTTTTCGTGACCAGTGGCTGTGCGTCTGATGTCTTCGTGGTTCCAGGGCCACATCCTGTCCTTGTCCCCGTTTGTTGCATTTCACGTTCTTTGATGTGTGTTGTTTCTTCGTTTTTGTTAACATGCAGCAGTCTGTTTTATTGCCGTTGAACGTTCTCAAACTCTGATTCAGGGGGTCGTAACGTGCAAACTTCCCCTCGCCTTTACATCTGTCTGTAATGTCTTTATGTGTCTCTCCCTCCTGCTCTCTCTCTCTCTCTCTCTTTGTAGCTTGTTCTCTCTCTTTCTCTCTCTCTCCCTCTCTCCCTATCTTTCTCCCTTAATGAGGCCCCATAATAACACAGCAGTTGTACAGTTGTTTTGCTTCCTCAGTCAAACAGCGGGACAGCGGGACAGCAGGACGGCGAGCTTGCCCGAGCGTTTTCTTGCACTCCTTCGACAGGGTAATGAGTGTCATTTGGAGCGGTGGAGCTGTTAAAGGATGGCTGCTTGCCTCTCCAGTCATACTTCAAGCCTCTCCTAGCGTCTGCCGCACAGCCGGTCTCTCACACACGCTGGCTCCCTCTGTAGGACGGCACACAGAACTGTTCGCAGGGACGGGGGAGCAGGAGACACGGGACAAACGTTGGGGGAATCACAGCGGGGTGTACGGCGCGTCCTCTAGGGAGACGGGAATGGAGTTTAGTACCGGTCAGCAGCACTGATAAAAAAATATTTAAAAAAAGACGTGAAACAGCTGGAATGTGGCCTGAAAACTCAGTGAAAACAAGAAATTGAGCTTTCAGTCATGTGTACACACACACACACGCACACACACACACACACACTTGTTCTTCAGGAACACCCTAACTTGCACTACAGTCCCATACACAGGCTAGGGGGCCGGCAGAGAGGCGGGGGCTAGCTGTGGTGGGGTCAGGAGGTGGGCGGGGCTAGCTGTGGTGGGGTCAGGATGTGGTCCGCTCCGTCGCTGCTCTGGTGGATACGTTCTGGGGAGCTCCTCGCCGCTCCTCTGGACTTCTTCACATGGTCCTGTTTTAACTGGAGCCCAGGGAATTTGGAACAGACCCAGCCCCCCAAGGGTCAGGATGGGGCCAGCAGAAATGGGTTGTCTTGGCCCAAAGTTCTTGCTCCTGGAGTGATTGTGTACATTTGACCCATTGATGGTGTAGTTCAGAACTCGTGGTCCAGAATTCAGCACTTGATCCATGTGCCTGAATTCTGCCTTAGCCTGAGTCTGACTGTATGTTGTTGATTTGAATGATGCAGTTCTGTGGGGAGGGTGAAACGGCTCCAGTAACAGCCTGCTTTGCTTGGGAAGACTCTCATTTAAGAGCAGGGTTATATAGACATCATTCCCTATGAGGAGCTGAAATCCAACTTGTAAGAGATGTTCACTGATTGGCAGCATGTTCAATTATCTCGTGCTGCGATGTCCTGAGTAAACGCTGAATTAGAAGCTTCTGACAATTCAGAATTTTACTCCCTGTGTGTTCAGTCGGTTTACATCAAGCTATAAATCATATTTTGCAAGTCACTGTGTTCCTTTAAAGCCTTTACTAATGAATGAGGGTATAAATCAGTTGCTGTGGTCTCATGATGGCCGTCTCTGCCGTCCCCAGATCGTGTCGTTAAGTGTTTTAGTCACGATTTGGGATCCACACTCGTATGACCAAACTGCCTTTGTCTTATATTTTCTTTTGATATCACAGTTCTGTTGCCATAGTGACAATCATACAGTTCATTTCAGTTCTATCTAAATAAATGGCATTGCCCTGGTATAAGGGGTCAGAAGGAGACAGTATGTTCCGCCTTCTCATAAAAAACAACTTCCTACGACGATCAATTAAGAACTATTACCTCATTAACACCTGAACAGCATGGCGATGGTGTGTGAAAGCCCTGCGTCCGTATCCAGGGTGCTCAACGCTGTTTTCACGCACCGTTCTTACGCTCCAATATGAGTTGGAGTAATGGAGAAGACTCGGGAACGCCAGGATGCAGGAGCGTTGTAGGGGGGCCACACCTGTCCAGTGCAGCACCTGTAATTAGAGCGGTCCAGCGCTGGGTGGCGGGGGTCCACTTCCTGCCTGCTCTCCGGGCGGCGGTGGGGGGCGTCAGCATGCCTTAATTAAAACCCTGAGTGGTGTGGCGGTGGGGTGCTGGGGGCGGGGCTGGGGGCGGGCACTCGCAGCCATACAGATGGCGTGGAGTTCCAAGGCTGTGAGCTCACCACTCTCAGGACACTGACAGGACAGGAGCAAAGCTCACTCCAAACGTCGTAGCTGCCGCGTTTACAGGACAGAGGACCGAGGAGGACAGTGTGTCCCGCCGGTGTCCGGCCGTCTCCTCTCGCCCCTCCCCCGACGTCTCCCTCCGGCCGGGTCCCGAGACTCCAGCGTCACGAGAGAGCTCTCGCCGAGCGACACCGAAGGACACGCAGGACAGACGTACTGCGGTGCGAGTTTCTCTCGGAGACCTTTGTGTGCAGGGATGATGGAGAGGCGTCGAGATCGTCTCTGTGCAGGCGTGGGGAGACAGCTGTCTGCTGTCTCAGCCCAGCGAGACTGTGACAGCCCAAACGGAGCACAGCCCAGACGGAGCACCCCCCCCCCCCCCCCCCCCCACCCCGGGTTGTGCTCCTGGACCGTGCTAGTGAGCTAGTGAAACTCCACTGCAGCCAGGGCAGCTAACAGTGCTGCTGTCTATTATTAGCTAGTGCTAAGGGGAATGTGTTTTTTTCTTTGTACACCAAAGATGTATTATACAAAGGCGAGCTCGTCTGAGGTAATGGATGAAGTTCTGGAGCCCCCCCCCCCCCTCCACCTTTTTTTAACTCCACATTATAAAATATTCCCCATTTTTAGCTTAGCCAACAGTTTTGAAATGTAAAGAGAAGTCCTACTATGGCTGGAGCCTCTTTTTTGGGTCTTTTCCCAGCTGAGGTGAAAACGTGTACCTCCAGCTATAAACCCCCTCCCCCCTCCTCACACACACACACACACACACACACACACACGCACAGCCCCTGCCCCTCCCACACCCCCGATCCATCCCACACAGTATCGATAAGCACCACAGAAATGGGAGACGCTAAAGCCAATGATCCTTTAATAAATCAACAGCCTCTTCTCTCTTCAGCTTCCTCTCCCTCCCTCTCTCTCCATCTCTCTATCCCCCTCTCCCTCCCTCTCTCTCCATCTCTCTATCCCCCTCTCCTCTCTCCATCTCTCTATCCTCATCTATCCCACTCTCTCTCCATCTCTATCCTCCTCTCCCTCCCTCTCTCTATCCCCCTCTCCCTCCCTCTCTCTCCATCTCTCTATCCCCCTCTTCCTTCTCTCTCCATCTCTATCCCCCTGTCCCTCCCTCTCTCCTTCTCTCTATCCCCTCTCCTCTCTCTCCATCTCTCTATCCCCCTTTCTCTACCTTTTTCATCCTCTCACTCTTACTCTCTCTCTTCCCATTTCTCTCCCTCTTTCATTCTCTTTCTTTATCTCTCTCTCTCCTCTCTTTATCTTTCTCTCTCTCTCTGTTTCCTCTCTGCTCCCTCTAAACCACTAAACTAAAGCTGTGACAGTCTAGACATGTTGCACCTGTTTGCAAAGGCCGTGCAGGACCACGGCTCACCCTTGCCCTCTGACCCCTCACCCCAGACCCAACCCCGGAGTGCCTGCACCCTGGAGGGTGTGGGGGAGGGACGGAGTCGGGCGGAGCCGCATAGCGCAAGATGATGTAACCACATGAAAGGCGTGAGGCTGGTCGCCGTGGCAGCATGGGGCAGTAGCCGCGGAGAGGGGGGGGGGGGGTGAGATGAGGAAAGACCGGGGCCTCGTCACGGCCGCGGGGGGGTCGTGGTGTGCGGGAGGCTGTTCTATCGATCAGAGTAAACTTAATTTAGAGGAGAATTGACTGCTTGGGTTTGGCCGACCACCACGGCTGCCCAGCACGCAGGAGGAGAAGCACGGGTCGGACGATGTAAGGAGGGGCCGGCTGGGCAGGAGCAGTAACCTCAGGGGAGGAGGTGCTCACACTGGCCCCGCCCCCCGGCTCACGGGAGGCCCCGCCCCCTACACGCACCTCCGGAGGAGCCGCAGAAAGGCCTTTGAAAACGCGGCCAAAAGAGAGTTTGAGATCTCCACAAATGGTAGAGAGAAGAAACGTGAATCAGCCTCACGCCGGACGCACACGGGGGGGTTTGTGCTGTTAGACGCAGAGAGATCACGTCATTTCTTCTGTTAAAACTCTCAAATGAAGATGGAAAAACAGAATATCAGGCAGGATCTACTGATGGAGGAATGCAAATGGCCTAACCTGCTTTAACTGCCCTCCAGAATAATAATCACACACCCAGAGATCTCCAGGCGTTTGTAGCTGGTGTGTAAGCCGTCGAGCTGCGTGCGTCCACGGGCGATTCACGTCCTGCTGCAGCTGACAGTGCTGTAGGGTTCCTTATAAACGAGGTGACCGGCTCTCTTATCAATACAAATGTTGATTTCTTTGGGGCAGATAAGCAAGTTTTTGCTAATATTCAGCACGAGTCGCTGGAGATTTAGAAGGAAGCAAAACAAATTATATTTGAGAATATTAATGAATGAATGGATTTAGTAAAATTAGTCATGCAGCTGTATTTTAGAATTCCATCAACTGTAATGAAACCAATACAATAACACATAACTCGGTAATAACGTGAAATAACCACATTCAAACAGTCTGGATGGTCTTTAAGCGACAGTATTCCCTGTCTATGGACAGGTTGCTTTCTTCACCACGTGTGAAGGTTCACAAATGGCCTGAAAGTGAATTCTCCTCATTTCAGTCTTCTCCAGGAAAGCCAGGCTGGCCTTGGTGATGCTCTCCCCCAGAATTCAGCCCCTCCGTAACCAGGTCGCCCATTAACGCGTGCAAACAAAGTGCTGGAACAAATCCATGCAAGGTCATCCAAAAAAGCAAACATTTTTAATCTAAAATGTAAATGGTGGAGAGCAGGGCGGAATCGCGCGAGGTGTAGGAGTGTGTGGGGGGGGACTCTCCGCACCGGTGTGGAGGCAGGCATGCTGGGTAATCTCTCTTCATGGTGTTCCCGTTCTCACTGTGGTGCCGGGTTGTTTCCAGCTCTGGGCTGTGCTGTGCCTCACTAGTCATTCATTTACAGTGGGTGTAATCTTCCGTACCCCTGGAATGAATCCACCGTGTTTACGCAGTGGCTGCTTGTTGACGATGAGATCAGTGGGCCGTGCACGTTGGTGTGGGCGCTGGTGAACATGCACATTGGTCTGGGCGTTGGGTAAACGTTGCACGTTTGGTCTGGGCGCTGGTGAACTGCACATTGCATGGTCTGGGCGTTGGTAAACGTGCACGTTTGGTCTGGGCGCTGGTGAACATGCACATTGGTCTGGGCGTTGGTAAACGTGCACGTTTGGTCTGGGCGCTGGTGAACATGCACATTGGTCTGGGCGTTGGTAAACGTGCACGTTTGGTCTGGGCGCTGGTAAACGTGCACGTTTTGGTCTGGGCGCTGGTGAACGTGCACGTTGGTCTGGGCGCTGGGTGAACATGCACGTTTGGTCTGGGCGATGGTGAGCGTGCACGTTTGGTCTGGGCGATGGTGAACGTGCACGTTTGGTCTGGGCGATGGTGAGTGTGCACGTTTGGTCTGGGCGCTGGTGAACGTGCACGTTTGGTCTGGGCGATGGTGAGAGTGCACGTTTGGTCTGGGCACTGGTGAACGCGCGCGGTTTGGTCTGGGCACTGGTGAACGTGCGCGTTTGGTCTGGGCGCTGGTGAACGGGCACGTTTTGGTCTGGGTGCTGGTGAACGTGCAGGTTTGGTCTGGGGCGCTGGTGCACGTTTTGGTCTGGGCGATGGTGAGCATGCACGTTTGGTCCTGGGCAATGGGTGAGCGGTCTGGGCGCTGGTGAACGTGCACGTTTGGTCTGGGCGCTGGTGCACGTTTGGTCTGGGCGATGGTGAGCATGCACATTTGGTCTGGGCAATGGTGAGCGGTCTGGGCGCTGGTGAACGTGCACATTTGGTCTGGGCGCTGGTGAACAGGCACGTTTGGTCTGGGCGATGGTGAACGTGCACGTTTGGTCTGGGTGATGGTGAGCGGTCTGGGCGCTGGTGAACGGGCACGTTTGGTCTGGGCGCTGATGAATGTGCACGTTTGGTCTGGGCGCTGATGAACGTGCACGTTTGGTCTGGGCGCTGGTGAACGCGCACGTTTGGTCTGGGCGATGGTGAGCGTGCACGTTTTGGTCTGGGCGATGGTGAACGCGCCACGTTTGGTCTGGGCGATGGGTGAACGCGCACGTTTGGTCTGGGCGATGGTGAACGTGCGGTTGCTGGTGAGCGTGGCTCTTACATTTGTCTTCTCATTCTTCTTCTGGTCTCTCTGTTTTTTCCTCTCTTCCCCCAGCACGTTGAACACTGTCCTTGAGCAAGAGACAGTGTGAGAGGAGGAGAGCAGAAGGAGGGGAGGGGCTAGGTGGGCGGGGTCTGGTCACATGTTTAAGGCTAGAGGTGGAGTGTGCTGGGTGTTAGCTGTGTCTGCCCTTGCCCCAGGGGGCCTGATTTCCCCCTTTAATAGCTGTTCCAAGCCCTAATTATGTCCAAGGTGCCACTTCCCTTTGGGGTCTTGGAGCACACACACACACACACACACACACACACACACCCCAACAAATGCCTATACACAATAATTCAGGCAGACACTCTCACACCTACATGCTCTCTCTCTCTCTCTCTCTCTCTCTCTCTCTCCTCTCTCTCTCTCTCTCTCTCTCTCTCTCTCTCTCTCTCTCTCTCTCCCTCTCTCTCTGTCTCTCTGTCACTTCGTGGTGTGTCAATATCCTGCCATTTGGAGTGCCAGGCCACTGGGGCCGGCAGGCCCGCCCGGGAACTGGCGAAGAGCAGAGGATGATGGGTAACGGCCTGCATTCATTAGGGAAGCTGCTACTCGGTTGTGTGCCTCTAGCAGGGCCATGCGCCCCGTCGCCGGGGGGGGGGGGGGGGGGGTCTGGTAGAGCAAAAGGCAGGCCTCTGGGAGAACGGCCCCCTCCCTCCCTCTCTCTCTCTCTCCCTCCCTCTCTCTCTCTCTCTCTCATCTCTCTCTCTCTCTTCTCTCTCTCTCCTCTCTCTCTCTCTCTCTCTCTCTCATCTCCTCTCTCTCTCTCTCTCTCCTCTCTCTCTCTCTCTCTCTCTGCAAGCATCTGGCTCGCTCCCAGCCGGACCTGGAGTGAAAGTAGAGGGCCGTAGGCCAAGGACCAGTACGCTCGTAAAGGGGCGGAGTCATGCAGCGGCAGTCCAGACTCCGTCCCCCAACATAAACCAGCCTATCACACCTCTCCTCTCGGCCTACTGGAGCTGGCTGACGCGTTACGACAATAGGGGAACGGGCGGCGAGGGGGTGTGTGTGTGTGTGTGTGTGTGTGTGTGTGTGTGTGTGTGTGTGTGGTGGGGGGGGGGGGGGGGGCTGTGTGTGGCTGTGTGCGTGGAGGGCTGTAGTGATATACACTCGTGGCTAAAGGTTGGAATGCTACAGTCATGGCTGAGGAGAAAACAACACAGGCAAACAAAAATCTCAAAAGTCTGGGCTGAATTGTGTGTAAAGAGCTCACCTTAAAATACTCCCGTTTCCGCCGGGCAGGTGAGCGTTGTCCATCTGGTATAGACGTTGCGAGTGATTTATCTTATACAGACATAAACCACGAGCCGTGGTCTTCCGTGTTGGTAGCCGTCGTGGTTTTGTCCAGGTGTGTTGGGAGCAGGGTGTGATGGTGGTGCCGGTTTGGAGGGTCCGTGGCAGTGTTTTAACGGAGCTCAGCAAGTGGGGCATGTCGTTTGCATTAAAGGGATTAGCAGCCACTTCAAAAGATGACCTGAATTCTACCCACCAGGGACACCAGTTCCACACCCCCTGGTCCAACCCCCCCTTTAAAGAACCTCCGTATGGGGCTGCTCCCCTGCCACTGTGTGTGTGTGTGTGGTGTGTGTGTGTGTGTGTGTGTGTGTGTGAGGGTGGGAGGGCAAACGAGCACAGGTGTACCTATTTTTTTGGTTGTGTGTGTGAGTGGGGTGGGGGGGAGGTGCCTGTACACAGGTGTGTTTTTAGTTGTGTGTTTGTGTGTGTGTGTGTGTGTGTAGAGGGGGGGAGAGAGACACTTTTGTGGCATCAATATATGTTGCAAGTTCATTTCCTTGCTGATTCTAGTCAATATGCAGCTTTTTGTCTGTCTCTAACATGTCTGTCTTTCTCTAACCCATTAATGTCTGATGGAGCACACACAATAATGTCTGATAGAGCACACAAAATGTCTGATAGAGCACATACATTCATGTCTGATAGAGCACATACATTGATGTCTGATAGAGCACATACGTTAATGTCTGATAGAGCGCACACGTTAATGTCTGATAGAGGCGCACACATTCATGTCTGATAGGAGCACACAAAATGTCTGATAGAGCACCATACATTCATGTCTGATAGAGCACATACATTCATGTCTGACAGAGCACACAGGTTAATGTCTGATAGAGCACACACGTTAATGTCTGATAGAGCACAGACATTAATGTCTGATAGAGCAGACATTAATGTCTGATAGAGCGCACGCATTCATGACTGATAGAGCGCACGCATTCATGTCTGATAGAACACACACATTAATGTCTGATAGAGCGCACACATTGATGTCTGATAGAGCGCACACGGTAATGTCTGATAGAGCGCACACGGTAATGTCTGATAGAGCGCACACATTCATGTCTGATAGAGCACACACATTAATGTCTGATAGAGCGCACACATTAATGTCTGATAGAGCGCACACGGTAATGTCTGATAGAGCGCACACGGTAATGTCTGATAGAGCGCACACATTCATGTCTGATAGAGCACACACATTCATGTCTGATAGAGCACATATGGTAATGTCTGATAGAGCACATATGGTAATGTCTGATAGAGCACATACGGTAATGTCTGATAGAGCACACACATTAATGTCTGATAGAGCACACACATTAATGTCTGATAGAGCACAAACATTCATGTCTGATAGAGCACACACATTCATGTCTGATAGAGCACAAACATTGATGTCTGATAGAGCACACACATTCATGTCTGATAGAGCACACACATTCATGTCTGATAGAGCACATACATTAATGTCTGATGTGGCTCAAACACTGTCTGTCAGTGGAAGTGTCACCATGAGCAAAATCTGAACACCAAAAAACCAAATTGTGCAAAGTCCCCTATTTTTGACCCCTGATTTTTCCCATTTACACATTTACATTTCGGATGACATTAAGCACCGTGTCCCATACAATATAATCCTACATAATGATACATGTGCGTCTGTTTCATAATGTCATTTACTGTTGAGCTTCAGTGCGAAGGTTTAAGGAATCGGCTTGAACCGTTGTGTTCTGTAACAATCTCTCACCGCTATCGCCGTTCATTAGCATACATTAACGTGCTAATTAACAGTAATTATCAGCCACTCTAAAAGGGCTGCCGTCGCCATGGCGAAACACGCGGACCAAAAGGGTAATGACAATATTATTCACCTCCTCCTCCTCAGCCCAGACGGGCTACTGGCTGGTTGCCATGGCCACAGTCATCGATCCGTGGGCGTGGGCCTGTGGATTGTGACGTCAGGGAGGGGGCGGTGCCCGAGCGTCGGTAACGGGCCGGCCGCCGCGTGGGCTCGGTGCTATTGATCTCCATGCAAATCTGAGGCTCTTCCTCCTAATTGGATTTAGATAATAGGAACGCCGAGCGAGCGCGAGTTTTTTTTTTTGTTTGTTTTTTTTTTTTTTTCGTTCGCGCGCCACATTGTTTGCTAAACGAGTCTGAGCGGGCGTCTGCACGCGCGCCGCTGCGCTCGCGCGGGCCGGAGATGTTCCGTTCAGCGGGAACCCGGTGCAGCTCGTTATTCTGGACAGCCTGAGCGCGAGTGAGACGTGGGCGTGCGGGCGCGCGAGCCGCTGCTGCACTAATGTACCAGGGAACCGAGCCGCGCGAGCCCAGATCACAGCGCTGCATTTCGGCACCGCACACACGATGGAAGTAGCGCAAATGGTTTCAACATCTGGACCTTTTGGAAAAATATAACACAGACCAACACAATCTCAACATTTTTGTCTCACTAACTAAAATAGGTGCACCTTACGCTACTGTTTTATGCTGAATTTGAACATGTTTTTAGAACATGTCTATCAGGCAAAGGTTTTAAATGGCAGAACAATTTTTTAAAATAAGTATATATTACTTATTCACAAGCAGGACTGCTATTAAAATTTTTAAAAACATAGAACTTGTACAGGTGTGTGATTTTCTGAAAACACGGCTCCCGGGCTTTGGTAGCATGCTTTTATGTACGATACACAATGACATACGAGTATACTGGACCGAAACAAATAGGCCTACATGAGAAATTCTGAAAACATATTTTGCATACATAAACATACATAAAGTATAGGCATTTCTTGCTAAATCTATTAACCATTGTAGTTAAAGTAAACTTGCCATTTTTATACATTTCTGGATCACTGACGTATGTTTTTGTTTTTGTTTTGTTGCAGAATCACACTCTGAGTCAGCATAGCAGCTAACCAGGACGTGGACCCTGGCGTGAAGACAACCTGCGTCCCCCACCGTGAACAGCCTCTGGGCCTCATAAATCAACCAATCATTGTGCTTTCTTTGGTCAATTTTGCACTGAACCTTTCATTTGAGTTACAAAAGAATATAAAAAAATAATAGACAAGAGAGCGGAAGGCGATAAAGAGGACTGATCTGTGTGAACCTCCATGTTTAATATCCAACAGACATATTTGTAAATAGTTGTTTCTGTGTCACTGTTTGTGGGCTCTTAAGTGTTCTTGCGGTCGCCGTTGTACATAGTGTTTACCGGGGGGGGGGGGGGGGGGGGGGGCTCCACCTCGTCCAGACCATTAAACACGGACAGATTGGCAGCCAGAGACGTGCGACGTGGAGTGGACGCTGTTTGAAAGGCTGTTCTGCGTCCAGACGTCTGTGGTGTGTCCTCACGTGGGATGAAGAACCCCCTTCACCAGCATGGCCTGCGCGTCCGTGTGTCCATAGACATTTTTTGTGAAAGCTCCACACCTTGAAGAAACGCGTCGCGGCAGCGTGGGTGGTGAAGCTCGCGGAAACCCACAGTTAAAAAGGCAGAAAGGATACTTGATATATGCAAAAAAGAAAAAAAAAAAAACACCCCAAAACCCCCAATCCTCAGAAGTTTCTAATTAAAAGGAACAGAAAACCTAGCTGGGCTCGTGGTGTTGGCGAGGACGCCGTGGTGGGGAGGCGGTCCCCGCTCGCCACCACCGTCCGCGGTGACCTCCCCTCCGTGCCAGAGACTCGTCTCTCCCGTGAAACGGCTTGTACATTTCTGTTATTAATGTTTACCCCGCGCTGAAGGCTGGATGTGACTGGAATCTTCCCTCGCCTCCGTCAGGGCACCGTGGGAGGGCCCGGCCCGGCTTCCTTCTCTGTGTCTGCCATAATTATAGAGCCCTCTCTCGTGAGGTTCCGCTCACAAAGAAATAATTAAAAAAAAAAAAAAAAATCTCATACCATGTGCCCCCTGGTCCAGGAGCCTGACGACCCCAGTCATTTATGTTGCTATGCTGTTGCTCTGTAGATGCTCTGATACATGGTGATATGTACAGTACACTCAAGGCTCTGGTGTGTACCAGTTTGGCATTCATTGAGGCTGAAATGCACTTTTATAGCACTCCATACTTTCATGGATGTTCATGTTCAAAAAGGCGCTTGAGAAGTGACCACTGAATCAGCCACAAGACTTTGGAATAGCAAACTTTTACCAAGGATGACAACTTCTGGTGTTAATGGGGAAAATGTTATATACAAATATTAACCGCGGTCTCAATTTGCTGGACCTCTTTTTTGTGTTCTCATGTGATGAAAACATTAAAATTGTATGATGATATGGCTCTTTAGTGGTGTGTGTGTGTGAGATAAGGGAGAGAGAGAGAGAGAGAGAGGCACTGAGAGAGAGGGAGAGAGGGAAATGTGAGATGTGTCTTGTTTACTATTGAATAGTTAATACTTTTTTAAGGAATCCAAATGGTATTTATTATTTAAAAGGAAGAAAACATCTTCCCATGATCCTCCATGTTTAGTCATCCCGGGCTGCTAGTTCGTTTCCAAATTTAGTCTAGCTGCTCCTGTTTGTGCCAGGCTGGGCTCTGAAAAAACAAAATCTAACTGTTCTCTTCACTTTGAATGTATTTAACAGCTTTATCTCCACAGTGTAACACTAAGGCAGGAGGAAAACACACAGAACGATAGCATGCAGGCGACAGTATACTCATGTTTAAAAGTAGAAAATAATGCCCAAATGTTCAGAAGAACCTGTAGTGCTGTGATCTCACTGTGCATTCTGGATTTGGACATGCAAAAAAAAGAGAAAATAACCAAAACACGACACAGACCCACACACCCTGGACACACACCCACACACTACAGACACACACCACAGACACACACTCAGACACCCACATGCCCATAGTAGCTTGTGTCACTGTGTAGCGTTTCCTCTTTATTTTTCTGCATAGGCCACACTGTGGTGGCCTGGTTCAGCTCTAAGCCGAGAGAGAGGGAGGGAGGGAGGGAGAGAGAGGGAGGGAGGGAGGTCCCTGTGTGCTTCGGTCCCGAGGCTCTGACATGGACGTAACCTGGCGCAGCTGAAACCAGAACCACTGGGGATGCCAGATGTTTTCTCGTTGGTTGCCAGGACTTGTGCCCTGCACGGTTTTTGTTTGGGATTTACCCATGGTGGCCAAAAAGAAGAATTCCCTATAAATTACTAATGATGTGTCCAAATTAGCACAAAAGCTGAGATTAGCAATGCACAAACCCAAGATTATTTTGTCCCGTAGATGGCAACAAACTTCGGTCTAGTTTTTACATATTTTGAAGTAATGTGCTGTAGCTATAATGAAATAGGCCTATATATGTGGAATCCAGATGTTTATTAGGTCACCTCTAGAGCACGCACAATCTACTAGGCCTACCCATCCTCTTTAACCTGTGATACTCCTTTTTGGGTATTAATCCTGAAATGTATTTCTCGGTAATTGAATTATCCGGTACTTTGAAGCTAATGCGTAAGTAGTTAGGAGAGCGGTGGTCCTCGGTGTAAAGCTATGGTCAGACAAGCTATTTCTGTGTGACTGATAAAAACACCCAAATCAGCGCTGTCTTGTTTGGAAACTAGTAATAGGCTGTATCGATCTATCGACACCAGCCTCACCGGGGTCACTTGTCACTAGTAATCACCAGACTGCAGATAAACGCGGAATGTCTCCACAATAAAGAGGCATTGGGCGCCTCCGGGTCCCGTGCACATCTGTGTTGCACGCAATCTGTTTGAAGTTAGCAGAGCGCCCGCGCGCGCATCAAAAAACGTTACAGTCCATCTCTCCCAGTTTAACCATTAAAGTGAACGTGCGTTTTGGCAGTTGCCGCGCGGCGACTTGGTTAGCAGCTAATGTTGCCAGGCGCTTTTAATAAGCTTCAAGGGTATTCAGACCCATCCAGCACCTCGCGCCTGCCAATGCAGCACTGGCCCACTTCATCCATCCCATTAAACCGGGTGGTGGCCTCCTGCTCGTGTTGGTGCTTTAATTAAATGCGCTCGCGCAGGCGATAGCGGGACCGCAGCATTGTGTGGCGCGCGCGGGCCGGCACTGCCAATGCGCGCGAGTGTGTGCGCAGAAAAAAACTGGCGTTTCTGGCACGCGCCGGTGCAACTGCGCGCACGAGCCCGGCATAGCGGCACCTGAGCGGTTCTGCTGAGTGAACGTTGGAGTCGGGAGGCACGGACGGCAATTACGCGAGGACTAATAACCCGCACGGTGGCGGTGTCCCACAGACCGGCCTGCGTGCTCGCGAGGTCTGCAGTGATGAGATATCTACCGTGATTAGTGGGATAGGGAGGGTGGAAAATGTTCGACTGTGAAGAATCAATACGTGCATTGATTAATTCTGCCGCGCGGTTCATTCATTTTTGGTTGTACGGGAATCGGTAAAACAGGCAATCAGTAAAACATAACAAAAAAAGTCATAATGATCTATAAACGTCCCGGTCGTCGCACAGTGCTCGGTGTTCTCGTGGTGGTCGTTATCGTTGCCGCGTGCGTTCTGGAGTTGCTGAACATCACTGGAGTTCTGGCTCTGCAGGCGTAACGCCTCGGCTGTTTTAACACAATAAAACACAACCCAGTGTAATTCTAACGCCAACTCAATGATACTCAGTAATTACAAAATCCCTTATTATTATCAACATTCTGACCTTGAAATATTGATGTCAATCGTGCTGCGTTAAAAGTTATTCGTTAATTTGTGTAATCCTGTAAGACGAACGTCATGTTCTGCTTAATATGTATCACATGCAACCAGATGCACACTGACACTACAATAAAACAATCAGGAAAATAGTAGGATAAACCCTCGAGACGTTTTTTTTCTTTCAAGCAGGGTGACCTGTGTTACCCTCAGAAGGGTGTGAAAGATCTGACCAGCTCAACAACACAAGCAGGTCTTCCAGACGACACGTGGATGTAGGTTACCGCAGTGTTACTGATTATCTGCACCAGAGGACAGTCCCATACTGTTTAGCTCATCCAGCTCCACACAGACCACCTGATCCTGCTTGGTCTCTGATGCTTGTGAAGCTGCAGTTCTTTAACAGTCACCTCCATTTTTATCTTGCTTTTGCTGAGAATTTCACCAAAAGAGAGGATTTCATCAGATAACAGCATGGGCTTTGTGCTGGGCTTTTACTTCGTAGCACTGGAGGAGGGGGAACCCAGTTCTCAGTACCACGGTTCCGGATTGCGTGGCGTCCCCAGGGGGAGGACTGGTGGGCTCCTGCCCAGCTCCCGGGGTCTCCCCCTCAGCTTGGGCTAACCTGCACTTACAATGCCCCTCGCCCGCCTCAGAGACCGGCCCCGAAACCAGACCACAAACGGTCCGCGATACCAGCGCAGCCGCTGAACGGCTTCTACAGAGGTCTAAATGTTGCCCAACCTCCTCAGCAGGCAGAGAAGAAACACAAAAATAAGTCTCAGGTGATAATTGGAGGGGAGAGAAAGCACAGAACTGTGAATATC
Organism: Brachyhypopomus gauderio; assembly: GCF_052324685.1. Lineage (NCBI taxonomy): Eukaryota > Metazoa > Chordata > Actinopteri > Gymnotiformes > Hypopomidae > Brachyhypopomus > Brachyhypopomus gauderio. Next base: position 4,942,723 of record NC_135224.1, read on the forward strand.
GCCTTCAGGTCTTGGAGGAGTTTCAGAGAAACTTGGCAGTGGTGAGCACATCCACCCCCACACTTTACTAGATATACACCAAGATAACAAGTACACTCTGTTTCAGACACACTGTGCCACAAATGCACTGCACACAGCCAAAGTCTGAATGCCTCTGGATTACACTGTTCTCTCTCTCTCTCTCTCTCTCTCTCTCTCTCTCTCTCATTTTCTTTCCCTTTCTCTCTTTTTCTCCGAGGCCAACCACATATCACCTTTAAGCCCCCTGGTGATGCCCGGGTGGCTAATTATCTTTCCTCATGTGACCTGTGATGCCGGGCAGGGTTGAGTCGGCCCCTACAGTCAATTTCATGGTCTCTCACCATCACACAAGCCAGGAGGCGGAGCTCCAGAGCTAATCTGTGTCTCCCCCCTCTCTGTGTCGGATCGAACAGGAAGTGATGGAATGAGTATCCTTCTTGTCAGGATCAAAGCTATTGTAAGTCCCATCAGTCTTGACAGATGAGGGTGGTGGCATGGGGTCTCTGGAGTTATTCTGGAATATTCTGGAAATCAAGAATGGTCTGGATTAGGGAATGATCTGGAGTAGTGAATGTTCTTGTTAAATGTAGGGCAATGTGTAAATGACACAAACTTACTTTCACAGCTCACCCACAACTGAATGAGATAAAGAGTAATCTAAGAGCTGTGGCATTTCACTTTGTAATGGCCATCAGAGACTGTTATCACCCCACTGGCCGAGCTGTCAGCTCATACACTGATCTTCTTTCTACTGGATATGAAAACACTTTTGATGAATTTTGTAACCTTGAGTAGACTTGAGGTCTGATGGGTAGTAAGTTAAGATGTCGATGCTTTATTCTCCAGCTGCTGAGGAGACACTGGTTCAGAGTTGAGTTGTGTATGAGAACATTGAGGAGACACTGGTTCAGAGTGGAGTTGTGTATGAGAACATCAAGGAGACACTGGTTCAGAGTTGAGTTGTGTATGAGAACATCAAGGAGACACTGGTTCAGAGTTGAGCTGTGTATGAGAACATCGAGGAGACACTGGTTCAGAGTTAAGCTGTGTATGAGAACATCGAGGAGACACTGGTTCAGAGTTGAGTTGTGTATGAGAACACTGAGGAGACACTGGATCAGAGTTGAGTTGTGTATGAGAACAGCGAGGAGACACTGGTTCAGAGCTGAGCTGTGTATGAGAGCATTGAGCAGACACTGGTTCAGAGCTGAGCTGTGTATGAAAGCATTGAGCAGACACTGGTTCAGAGCTGAGCTGTGTATGAGAACATTCCTGTTTGTTGGTGATGCTCTCCTGCTTAGTTTGTTTCCAGCTGTTAGTGCCCCAATTACATGTGCGATTATTCAGTGGCGTGTGCTTGAGCCTTACTGTAACATCAGACAGAGCTGAAATCTAACAGCAGAAAGTGATCGTCATCTCCAGTCACGCATAAATCCATCTCAGGTGTTTCATTAACGTGTGAACGTCTTTAACACTGCGTGAGCAGTTGTTTCACCTCGTATGCAGTGTGATCTTACACTGTTGGCATCGGACAAAGCATTACACATCTTCCACTCTGGAAAATGCAGTTACACCTTCTAAGTTACTTATGACTGGCATCATAAGGTGTTTAAACCATTTCAAAATGACTTCTTATGCTGGAGATTGTGAATATGGTCTCACAGCTGAATGGATTTGGGCACTATGTATAAATCAATTAATTAATTAGTGAGATTTTAAGGTTTTGAATGATGGCTAATAACCCATCCTAGTTTTCTATATTAAGATGGTGCAGTCACCTCTTCGTAGTTGCTGGAAATGGGTATGGGAGGATTCTGCAAGCCCAATGCCTTCAAATGAAGTTTCCTCTGAAGCTAACGGGCCGGTTCTCTCCAGCATCATCAGTATTACATTATGTCTTGTGGAAAATCACACGTGAAACTTGTTTTTTTTTTATTCCTGATTGTGATTTTAGCATATATGGTATTTCAGTTGTAATTTGGATGCCATGAAAGAGTAAACAGAAGAGACAAACCTCAGCCTGGTAACTTTTTATTAAGCTTATTATGAAGCTTTTGTGGTTTGAATGAGGTGAAGGTCAGACCCAGCTGAGATGGTGGTTAGACCAGGCTCAGGTGGAGGTCAGACCCAGCTGAGATGGTGGTTAGACCAGGCTCAGGTGGAGGTCAGACCAGGGTCTAAGTGTTTAGATGTGCTGCCTGCCTGAATTATTTGGTTGACAGGGCTGTATTGCTGCATGAATACAGAAGTGCATTCTGCACAGTTCAGAACTGGGTAATTTCAGAATTGGGCAAGTTCAGAACTAGGTAAGTTCAGAACTGGCCCTGATTTATCACTTGTGCCCATAAAATCCCAGCATGCTGACCCCGGAAATGCAAACTGATGTAGTTCCTATAAGAAGTCTCAACAGGAAGGTGTAGTGCATTATTAATACCATTAGTGGGATGAGCTGAGGGGAGACAGTATGTTTTGCTTTCTAGCACATTGTGAACATATATTGGAAATACCGTTGTCTGCACATTTCAGTGGTGTATGGAGCACAGGGATGTGTAAATGGCTGTTTTACCTTTAATAAATGGTTGCCATGTTGTTTCTGTCTTCCATTGGAGTAAAGACTTTCTCATAATTGCCAGAAAATTCATCAACATAGAAGACATCATGCCACTTTTACAAAAAAAAGTCACAAATGAGATTTTCACCCTGAAACACCTCTGAGGCTCCTATGATATTTATTTAGTGTTGTTTTCATAACAGCCAATCAGGGCAGGCAAGACGGGCTACATTAATACTCTCTAATGCCAGTGTGTAATCTCTCATTCCTCCCTCCTGCTTACTGGTGGAGAAGCAATACTCACTGTTTCTCTCTCTCTCTCTCTCTCTCTCTCTCTCTCTCTCTCTGCATCTCTCATGTGGTTATTTTCCCTCTTTCCCTGCAGCACCATCTCTCTTGTTCTCTCTCTCTTTCTCCCTCTTTCTCTCTCTCTCCCTTTCTCAATCTTCTTACATGTTGTGTATTGTAAACAGCTCACAAAAGCGTGACAAGGTCCCCCCCCCCCACCCACACCCCCACCCACACCCCCACCCACACCCCCACCCACACCCCCACCCTTGTTCTTCCCGGTTATTTGTTATTGTCTCCGAGCTATCAAGTGTTTGTCTCTTCATTCCCCCCTTTTTCCGGCAAAGAAAAGGAAAAGTTAATTAAATATGGAACGATGTGGAGCTGAATCTCTTTAAACCATCATGTCATTAAAATGGCATCCCTAGGAGATGAGCTTAAAAGGAACGGGAGAACAATGTCTTCCCAGTCAGATATTTATGGGGTGCGTTATGTAAACACACTCCCTTTTATTCTCTATGTATATTTCATGTAATTATCACTTTTTGTAGTGGCGATCCCTGGGGACGCTCTAGGGGAATGTCATTAGAAAAGGCTATTATTACAGTGTAGCAATGCTACCCAAACACACAGCACAGTGACGGGACAGAAGATTTGATTAGACAGCAAAGACTTATGGATAGATCTAACGCTGCTCAGCATATGAAATGTAAAAATAAAAAAACACGTGAATCCAGCATGAATGTGAGTACAGTTGGACACACTGGTTAAATGAACACGTGCTCTGTCCTGTGAACACACACCGTATTGGTGTTTCAGCCTGGGTGTTGTAGGAAATGATGACAACCAGCTGTGACCACTTGCGCAAAAGCACGATTGAAGTATAAAAAAACAAGCGTAACCCAGAATGTTGCATGTGAACAGACCAAACACTGAATACGCTACATTCAGCCAGAAGGTTATGTGCCTGGGATCAGTTAGCAGTGCTGTGTGTAGTCAGTGGATCGGTTAGCAACAGTGCTGTGTGTCGTCTGTAGATCAGTTAGTAACAGTGCTGTGTGTCGTCTGTAGATCAGTTAGCATCAGTGCTGTATGTAATCAGTGGATCAGTTAGCAACAGTGCTGTGTGTCGTCTGTAGATCAGTTAGCATCAGTGCTGTGTGTAATCAGTGGATCAGTTAGCAACAGTGCTGTGTCGTCTATAGATCAGTTAGCATCAGTGCTGTGTGTAATCTATAGATCAGTTAGCATCAGTGCTGTGTGTAATCTATAGATCAGTTAGCAACAGTGCTGTGTGTCGTCTATAGATCAGTTAGCATCAGTGCTGTGTGTAATCTATAGATCAGTTAGCAACAGTGCTGTGTGTAATCTGTGGATCAGTTAGTAACAGTGCTGTGTGATCTGTGGTCAGTTAGTAACAGTGCTGTGTGTAATCTATAGATCAGTTAGTAACAGTGCTGTGTGTCGTCTATAGATCAGTTAGTAACAGTGCTGTGTGTCAACTATAGATCAGTTAGTAACAGTGCTGTGTGTAATCAGTAGATCAGTTAGTAACAGTGCTGTGTGTAATCTGTGGATCAGTTAGTAACAGTGCTGTGTGTAATCTGTGGATCAGTTAGTAACAGTGCTGTGTGTAATCAGTAGATCAGTTAGTAACAGTGCTGTGTGTCGTCTATAGATCAGTTAGTAACAGTGCTGTGTGTAATCAGTAGATCAGTTAGCAACAGTGCTGTGTGTCGTCTATAGATCAGTTAGTAACAGTGCTGTGTGTAATCTATAGATCAGTTAGTAACAGTGCTGTGTGTCGTCTATAGATCAGTTAGCAACAGTGCTGTGTGTAATCTATAGATCAGTTAGCAACAGTGCTGTGTGTAATCTGTAGATCAGTTAGCAACAGTGCTGTGTGTCGTCTATAGATCAGTTAGCATCAGTGCTGTGTGTAATCTATAGATCAGTTAGCAACAGTGCTGTGTGTAATCTGTGGATCAGTTAGTAACAGTGCTGTGTGTAATCTGTGGATCAGTTAGTAACAGTGCTGTGTGTAATCTATAGATCAGTTAGTAACAGTGCTGTGTGTCGTCTATAGATCAGTTAGTAACAGTGCTGTGTGTCAACTATAGATCAGTTAGTAACAGTGCTGTGTGTAATCAGTAGATCAGTTAGTAACAGTGCTGTGTGTAATCTGTGGATCAGTTAGTAACAGTGCTGTGTGTAATCTGTGGATCAGTTAGTAACAGTGCTGTGTGTAATCAGTAGATCAGTTAGTAACAGTGCTGTGTGTCGTCTATAGATCAGTTAGTAACAGTGCTGTGTGTAATCAGTAGATCAGTTAGCAACAGTGCTGTGTGTCGTCTATAGATCAGTTAGCAACAGTGCTGTGTGTAATCTATAGATCAGTTAGCAACAGTGCTGTGTGTAATCTACAGTGATGTCAGTAACGCGTTACTTAGTAACGCGTTACTCTAATCTTACCACTTTTTTCGGTAACGAGTAATATAACGCGCTACTATTTCCAGTCCAGTAATCAGATTAAAGTTACTTATCCAAATAACTGTGCGTTACTATTTATATTTTCCCTAGTAAAATATATATGTTTGCTTTCTTCTTGGCTCAGTTCTACTTTTGCGTCTGACCGTAGCGCTCGACTCCGCACGCTGCGCGCGACCCTGTGAGAGCGCGAGCACGTTTTACAAGTCATTTTTTGCTGTGTCCTCCCGTAACGATATGTGGTAGTATAAAGAAACACCCCTCAAAAACAGGGGAAGGAACATTTACCTGATGAATTTTAATGTTGCTTTGTGTTCCACGTTTGAAAAGTGCTGGAATTTTGACTAACGTCGCCTACTTTAAAATGCTTGAAATTGTAATGGTATTTCGTTTCACAAGCTGTCTGACTGAACTGGGGTGGGTTTCCCGAAACGTTCGTAGCTTCATACGAGGTTACGAAGTACTTGGCGCTACGAACGTTTCGGGAAACCCACCCCAGTTCGCTTGTATTACGTTTACAAATAAATTTACAAATAATACCGCGCAGCTACACAAACGTAATGTCAGGATATACTGTAGCGACTCCTACTCCTCACGGCGAGTCTTGCCCTTTAAGTGACACTGGGGGGCGGAGCCTGCGCGCGCCAGGGTTGCGTTATCAATAAAGTTTCCCTCCTCGGGATTTTTGGATTAAGCAGTTTCTGCCTCGGTTACCGAACCTGCTTCAATACATTGTTACTGTTAAAAATGCACTTCCAATAAAGTGAGTATTGGAAAAATTTATTTTGCTGCTGAATGTAACTACTAAAGTAACTTGTAATCTAACGTAGTTACTTTTAAAATCAAGTAATATGTAACGTAACTAAGTTACTTTTAAAAGGAGTAATCAGTAATCGGATTACTTTCTCAAGGTAACTTCGCAACAGTGCTGTGTGTCGTCTATAGATCAGTTAGCAACAGTGCTGTGTGTCGTCTATAGATCAGTTAGTAACAGTGCTGTGTGTAATCTATAGATCAGTTAGCAACAGTGCTGTATGTAATCTATAGATCAGTTAGCAACAGTGCTGTGTGTAATCTGTAGATCAGTTAGCAACAGTGCTGTGTGTAATCTATAGATCAGTTAGCAACAGTGCTGTGTGTCGTCTATAGATCAGTTAGTAACAGTGCTGTGTGTAATCTATAGATCAGTTAGCAACAGTGCTGTATGTAATCTATAGATCAGTTAGCAACAGTGCTGTGTGTAATCTATAGATCAGTTAGCAACAGTGCTGTGTGTCGTCTATAGATCAGTTAGTAACAGTGCTGTGTGTAATCTATAGATCAGTTAGTAACAGTGCTGTGTGTAATCTATAGATCAGTTAGTAACAGTGCTGTGTGTAATCTATAGATCAGTTAGTAACAGTGCTGTATGTAATCTATAGATCAGTTAGCAACAGTGCTGTGTGTAATCTGTAGATCAGTTAGCAACAGTGCTGTGTGTTGTCTGTGGATCTGAGGAGCTGGCAGAGCAGTTGCTTGTTTTGCCATCAGAGCACATTTGCCCAGCAGGGGGCGCTCTCAGCCTGTCCTTCAGGGACCAGTGTGCTTGCTCAGCCAGAGGCTCCGCGGAGAGCTGCTGGCCCTGACGGACCCAGACATCACGCTGAGATGCTGGAGGCTTCACAGATCCCGGAGGTCCACCAGCTCCCTGTAGCTCTGGGCTGTAGGAGAAACCCTGTAGTGGCCCCGGGGGAGGCCGGCCACCGCTAACCAGTAGAAGAAGAAAGCAGCAAACAACACGAACAAAGATAAATGTGACCTCCTCACCATTAAACTCCTGCACTGGAAGAGCAGACTGGTTTTTTGTTCTGTGTTTCACTTTTGTCGAATTAGACTAAATGAAAATGATTCAATGACAGTAATCAAAGCCACAATGACCAGTCACTACTGAAACCCTACTCTTAAAGACATGGTGTGTTCTGATATACCACACATTTACACTGATCAGTCACTACTGAAACACTACTCTTAAAAGCATGGTATTTTCTGATATTCCACACATTTACTGCACAGCTCTGTGCTTCATAATAATATATATTACACCGTGTAACATGGTATTTGAAACTTCAGTATGCTGTGCCATATTTAGTAAGATGGGGTAATAAGTAGTTATATTGCCTCATGTAGCTACTATTGTAGCATAAGTATTTTCAAAGTAGTTTTAGTTGAACTCAAGATTATATGTGAGGAAAGATACAGAGCTGAACAGCACAGATTAAACTTCAGCTCCTAATAGATTTTGTTTGTACTAATAAATGACATGGCAGATCGATAAGTGACACAGTACTGTGGACACTTGTCTTTTCTGTGGTAATTTCTCACTCTTTCTCTGGACAGGTTTTGTTTCCCGTTTATTTCAGCGTGGGTCATTATTTTGTGGAGGACTGCGTTTCCGTGAGTGGCTTTAGGCTAGTCTAGTCTGTAGTTGTTAACATTTAAACTCATGACATCAACATCTTTATTTCACCCACTATCTAGCTAAACCTTAGAAGTTCCTGTATCCAAGGACACCTTTGCTTTTGTAGTCATGGAGTTCTTAATAGCTTTGTAGATTTGAACTAATATGGAGATAAAAACTCCACTCTGTAAATCACTGCATGTGCTGCTCACACCACAGGCTATCACACACTCGCAATACCGGCCTGCTCACGTTTTAACACTACAGACTCTCACACACTCACACTACCGGTGTTCTGTTGAATTTTCCTACCTTATCGATATTTCCTACCGTGTCCGAGGGCATCGCGTATTTGTAGATGTATCTGTGTAGAGTTTGTTTACCTTATGGAAACATCATAATGTAGTGCAAATCAGCGTTTAAAAGGTAGGATAATCTTTAAATTAAAAGCTTTATTTTGCGTATTCATGTATTGTTATTAATATTAATACAAGCAAATTGGATTGTTTACATCTTTGTATGAACATATTTTTAGCCTGTGTGTCATTATAAACCAGCATTAAGTTCATTAACACTATAGTTAGGAAGTTTGACAGCCTAAATGTCATTATAAAATATTAAGCCACCAAAATTATGACGTAATAGTGACTTGCGCATGCGCAGTAAGGCTAGGTAGGAATTTTCGACAAATTTTCGACTGAACACTGGCCTGCTCACGTTTTAACACTACGGACTCTCACACACTCAAACTACCGGCCTGCTCACTCTCAGACATACAGCCCGGGCACCATGACTTTAACATTGTTACAGCAATTGACTGAGACACTGAAGTTTGCCTTGACAAGTGTATTAGCACTTTAAATTGTCTCATCACTTTGCAGTGTGTTACTTCCTGTCAGGAAGCGAACTCCCTTTTTGCCCGTAACCGGAATGGAATCTCTGCCGTCCAATAACTCTGCACAAAGCCACAGGCGAGCTTGTCGTGGTGGGCCAACGGCATGACACAGCGCTTCACACCAGCCCGCCAGCCGTGTAGCTCCACCCGGGGGCTGGTGTGTGCGTATCTTCACCTTTGTGCCCGGGAATGTTGTCCCAGTTACACATTTAATGCCAATGCTGAATCATCACGACAGTCAGACAGGAAGTCCCGTCCCCCCCCCCCCCCCCCCACTCCCCGTGAAGTCTTGGTAATTACTGATGGTAGATTTTCATAAAGCATCGATGCATCTGCACACTTTGTAAATAAATATTGAAACCTTTTAACAGTTTCCACTGGAGTAAACCGGTACACTTTGCTTGTTACGATTCCATCCTCAACTTTTTCGAGCTCTTAACTTCTGTTCCCCTTTGGTGGGAGGTTTTGTAATCTACGTGCAGCAAAGGGGAGCGTCAAGACGAATCAAACACAGTCGTTAGCCTGTCGAGCGTGTGTGCTGGCAGGCCTACACGCTTACGTAAAGCTTGCGGAGTTTTGTACTCGGGGTATTGATTTCAGCCTCACCTTTCAGACGAGGTGAGCGAAGGCTTGGCCCTGGGGCTTCCCCGCACACCGGCCGGGCTTTACTCTGTCAACATCCTTGCAGGAGGTCTTCAGCTTTGGACTGCAACTCCACCCCCTCATCTTCACACAGCTTGACTTCTCAAGCAAAAAAAAACAACAACCAAAAAAAAAAAACCAAAAATAAATGCAGGAAGCAGCAGGTTTGACTACAGGACTTGAAAGGATATTTAGACCCAGTTTCTCGCGCCACATTGCAGCTTTTTACTTTTCGGTTAACAGCTTTCATAAATTTCGGGGGCACAGGTGTTTGCCATAAGGGGTCACAGTCTCAGACAGCCCTCGGGGGGGGGGGGGGGGGGGACGACACGGGCGTGAGGGTCGTTCGGCAGAGGGGGCCAGTGGTGCTGGCCTGGCTCACCCCCACAGAACAGACGGGCAGGGCGCAGCGCAATGGCGGGGGTGTCCGAGGACAAGCTACATCTGGATGAGCAGTGGTACGGCTGGGAATGTGACGGCTGGGAATGTGACGGCCGTGACGGTGTTTGCAAACACACATGCGTGTATGAATACCTCAGCTGGGACAGGCGCTAATGAACAACACACAGCTAAGAGAGGACCGCCCAGCTATTCCAAGCACACATAGCGACAATAGCAACGTGGTGTTGAAAATAGAAGACCTGACCTGATACTGTATGTAAGTATATCCGGACATGTCACACCCACCTGTCTCTGGAGCTCTCCGCGTGAGAGAGAGAGTGTGAGAGAGAGCCATGGATAGTGTATGAGAGACGGAAACAGAGAGAGTGTGAGAGATGTGTGTATGTGTGTGTGTGTGTGTGAGAATGTGAGACAGAGTGAGTGAAAGGTTGAAAAGGTAAGTGTGTGAGGTAGGGAGAGAGTGATGCTATGTGTAGCAGCTGCTTCATGCACCAGACACCTGACCTACGATGTACTGGTCAACTCCACAACAGTGTCGAACCATAAAGGGGCACCAGCCTTAACAGAATACATTAGCAATGCCAGTGTGTGTAGCCCCTCACGGCTGGTCTGGGGTCAGTGTGGGTGGCACGCTGGAATTGGAGGAGTTAACAGTGCTAGATGACATTAGCAGTATGAAACATAGTGCTGTCCCTGGTAAATGCTAATGGCGTTTCTTCACTGGTTCTTATATGGTACCACGGCACCTTACATTGACAGAGATTCTGTACCATGTCACTATGTCAAAACCCTGGAGATGTTTGTATGTTTCGTTGGTAGGTTTCCTCACAGTCTGAGTAGAACAGTTTCCTCTGAGGCTCATTTCATGACTCTCCAATCACAAAAACCAAAACAGATATTTTAAGACATACTTTTTTTTAAAGTAAATATTAATTTAACTGCCACTCAATCATGTGAGAATATCCATGCATATGAGGACGGTTCTGATTAATACAAAAATAAAAATATGATTTTCCTTGACCTTAATTAATGTCCTGAAACTTTTGTTATTTTAAACCTAAGCTTATCCATCTTGCATTATTGAGAAGTATAAATTACAATTAAGTATAAATATGCTACAAAAATGTACATTTCCCTCACATAAATACATACATTTTGAGGTCAACTTCTTTTATGACCAGTAATTAAATAAGTGAGCAAGGAATTTTAAAGAATGCATAAATTTCACAATCCAAGATACTATATGCGTTAGACAAATGAGCCTCACTCATAACACGTAGTCTGTCACACTATGAATCGTAGGTTAACGAATGTACAACGTTTGAAGAATATCGCCAATTATGTCCGATGTAAACTGTTGATGGCCAAAGACGGACGCTTACATTTATAAATCTGTTGATAATGCCTAATAACCAGCTCCCGTTCACGCAGAAGAGGCTGATCAAGACAAAAACAATCAAAACAGGACACGATGCGTGCCGTGCATGCGAAATGGTGCGCCACGGTAAACACAGCAGAGCAGGAAGATGAACAGTGACATCTAATGGCCGAAAGGTGGTATTACAACCAAACAAAGGCTGAAGGTAAAGCTAATGGGTCTAAGGTGTTTTCTATTACACCAGTCAACGGTATTTCATCAACTAAACGGTGTATGACTGAAGGTTCAAAAGTTTATGATTCATATAAAACAAGACAAAAACAATTTGTTATTTTGTTTCACTGGACATACTGATTACAGTGAATCATTTAGAAAACGGAACAATATGCCATGCATAGGTGTTGTATGTCAGTCAAAGTCAAAGGTATTGTATAGTGGGTAAAGAAGACATTTTGTAATGAGGGTTGTGGCATACAGTTGCATCCATAGTTTGGGTTTAAGTTCAAGTTGAAACTCAAGTCGAGTCACTCACTATAAAACAAACAATTTGTGTAACTTCCATAGCAGCCTCTATCCCTCCTTCTCTCTCTCCTTTGCCCCCTCACTCTCTCCTTCCTTCTCTCTCCTCTCTCTCTCCTTCTATCCCTCCCTCTCTCTCCTTTGCTCTCTCCCTCCCTCCCTCTCTCTTTCTCCCTCTCTCTCTCTCTCCCAACATCCTGCTGCAGTGTTTTCTCCTCCATTTCTGTGACGTCATCATTCTTACGTGACGGAGCAGCTACACCCGTTACGAGGTGCGTCACGTGACTCCAGACGCCCTGCGCGCGGGTTCACCGTCTACATCCGCTCCAGCAGCGCTGTGAGACCACGTCATTTCCCGCGGTCACCTGTAGCTGCTGTGTAAGGTCTGGAGGGTCCAGGGCTGAAACCCCAAACCGCTTGGAGGACAAGATCCCTCTAACGTTCATTCTCTTGGTTTGTGCGGGTGCCAGAGGCGTTTCTCTGCGTGTGACAGATTTGCAGAAGTCTGCTGTTGAAATGGGCAAACACAGACACGTGAGAAATGCGTCACCATACAGATTTGACTTTATAACCAAGCACGAATAATTCTGGGAAAACACTGATTACATTATAATACAGCACAGAGTGATCAGGAACTGGCGGAGAACGTCCACAGGGTGGCGCCCCAGCTACAACATGCAAGATCAGTACAGTACGTTATCATCACACCACCACAAGGTGGTGCTATAAACACAAAGTACATTTTAAAGTCTGTAGGACTGAATTTCTCTAAACTTTCTCAAAAAATTTAATAATAACCAAAATTCAACACTGACAATCTCATATTCTACATTTATTATTCACTGAATGATAAGATAATAATGACCTAATATATATATTAATGTGTAGTGTTAATAGATCCAGAGGGATTGAGGTGTTGAATGATAAAAGTAAGTGATTAAATGCATAAATCAGGGAACCAGAAATACAACAATAAATGTAAAATAAGTGTTATATAAGTGTTATAGGTTTAGTAAATATTCCCCAATCGCATGTTAAGGTGCTGAAAATGCTGTTGTGTTTAAGATTAACTTCAGACTTTATGGCAATTCTAAAAGTTAAGATAATTCTGGGAGGCATTTGAAAAATCCCATTTCGCAGTGTGTAAATCCACGTAAGCAAGACGGCAGTTATGCTACAAGAAGCAGATTTTCCAAATCCAAGAATCCTAGACGACCATCACGTTAAATCCTGTGCGCATGAAGCCCTGACAAAATGTTGAGGTTTAGTTGTTGATCCTGATGAGAAGGTGACTGAGGTGTCCCGTCTGAAGGACGTGGGGGGGACGGGGGGGACTATCTCTGGGTGGTGGACAGGTGATCCGATGTGCCTTGAGTGGATCTCTGCCTCATACACAGGATCTTGGCGAAGGCCCTGCGGAAACTGCTGTGGCACAGCGGGTACAGGAAGGGGTTTATGGCAGAGTTCAGCCACAGAAGCCAGAAGGTGACCTCATACCAGTGGTCCGAGACGCAGCGCCCCCTGCAGGCGGCCCGTATTATCATCAGCAGCGTGTACGGAGCCCAGCAGAGGGCGAAGACGCACACGATGATGGCCAGCGACTTGGCGATCTTCTTGTCCTGCGCGAGGCGCGTGCACTGGCTGCTGCGTGCGGAGAGGCTGCCGTTACGCCCCGTGGCCCCGCACGCGGCCGGACGCTCGACCGCGGAGGGCTCCGCCTTGTCGGACGCCAGGGGCCCGCGGCAGACGCAGGAGGCCAGACGCAGGCGCTGACGTCCGGCCTGGGAGGACGGGGGCGGGCGCGGGTCGGAGCCGTGGCGAACCCGCCGCTCGCGGATGCTGCGGTAGATGCTGAGGTTGAAGAAGGTCACCGACAGGAAGGGGAAGAAGAACTCGAGCGTGGAGGCGCAGAGCAGGAAGTACCAGGTGTGGAAGAACTCGGCGAAGCACTCGTCCTCGGGGACGTGGCTCGCCCCGCTCACCACCTCCCACAGCAGGATGGCCGGTCCGTACAGCAGGAAGGCCAGCACCCACACGCCCGCCATCTTTGCCAGGGCACGACGCGTCATACCCTGCCTGGCTCGGTACGACACCTCCATGCACCAGCACCAAGGCCCAAAAGAGAAGAAGAAGAAAACTGTGTGAAAAGAATGTTAAGTTCACAGGATGTGTGCGAGTTATTAATAAACAAAACTCCCACAGAGCTTTACTTTCAACCCAAACCCAACACAGTTGATGCTGATGCTAAATGCCTGCAGGAGTGCATGAATATTAGAGGTGTTTCAGACTGGGGCTGGAACTAGACTCCGCAGGAGAGAGAGAGGAGCTTCAGGAACATGTGCACCGAGCTACATTTGATCGTGACTTGAAATCCAGAGAATATTTTCCAAGCAAGTGTGTTTGAATATCATATATGTGACTTAAACTGGCTAGTTTTAGCCCTCAATCCTGCCCCTAACCTTGAACCCAGAGCGCTAACACCTGCCTCCACAACTCAAAATATGTTCACTAGTCCTCAGGGAAGAAAGCGGCTTTAATTGCGATAGCATCAGCTGTTCCACGATCACCTTCAGCCTCTATAAAATAAGGTAGAAAATCCCCCAGCAGCCACAGGACAACTCCAAAACCTCTGAGCTCACCAGGAAAACAAAACAAAAAACAGGTCAAAGAACATGAATGTGGTTCACTTCCTCACAAAGCCAAATGTAAAGCAAAATGAAAACACACACACACACACAGTGCGAGTGAGGTCTCAGAGTGTTGATTGAAGAGCTCTTGAGGCTAAAGCTTGTCCTCGAAGGAGCTTCTTCCTAATGAAGATATTAAAGCGGGCACCAGCTGGGCACCAGGGTCCCGCCCCGTCTTCCCCGCGCTGGGCGGCCATTTTGAATTCTTATTCATGCTGCGTGCCTGACCCCCGCTGAGCTGGGATGTGGCATTTGGTCTTTTGGCAACATGTTGGGCCCACATACTGTACTAATAATGTGGCATCTGTGTGTGGTTTGGTGACAATGTGCTGACATACAGCACTATGCCAAAAAATAAGAGGCCATACATACATTTATATCTAGATATATTTACACACTTTGAAAACAGAGAAGATCCACCAGTGTTTCCTACGAAATATGAGATTCTTCTCCATTAACACCGTTGATCCATGTGTGTTAAATAACTCAGTGTGACCTCAACAGTCTCAGCTCACTTTCTCATCAGAAAAGGTGAAACTGATATTAAAACAGAGAAGGTGAGACTCATAATACTGAAGGTGAGACTCATAAAACAAAATAGAGAGACTCATTAAAACATATTCATAAAACTGAAGTGAGACTCTCAAAATAGAGACTCAAAAGAGACTCACAAAACTGAGAAGGTGAGACTCATAATACTTATTTATTTATTTATTTACTTTTTACTGAAGGTGAGACTCATAATACTGAAGGTGAAACTCAATACTGAAGGTGAGACTCATAATACTGAAGGTGAGACTCAGCACAGAGTAAAAAAACTGAAGATGAGACTCATAAAATGGAGAGACTCAAAACAGAAGGTGAGACTCATAAAAAGAGAGACTAATAAAACTGAGAATGTAAGAGATTCATAAAATGATGAAAGTGAGACTCATAAAACAGACTCAAAAAACAGAAGGTGAGACTCATGAAACAGTAAATGTTTCATATGAATCTCAGGTGACTTTATTAGGGTCACCTGTCCAACTGCTCATTATCACAAATGTCGAATCAGCCAATCACATGGTAGAAACTCAATGCATTTCGGCATGCAGAAATGGCCAAGACGGAGATTAAGGCAGTTCTGAAGGCAAAAGGGGGTCTAACCCGGTACTCCAACACCGAATGAAATGGCCGGTGAGTGTATAAAAGCATGTTTTAAAACTCCAGACCCCCCGTTCATGGGTAATACAGTAGTGGTAAAGCAGAAAGAGACGTGATGCAGGTTTGTACCCCCAGCTGTGTTCTACTGCACTGGGGAGATGTGACACACACATGACCTCATTCAGATGTTCATCACGTATGTTAAAACATGATCAGCTGAAGTGTGTTATTATTTTGCAAAGTTTAAATTTACCTTGAGATTATTTCTATTATTATTAGAATTACCATAAACGGATGAACTTTTCATCCAGAACATAAATTTGGACGCATGGGTGATCGGGTCTTTTTTTATTTGGAAAAATCAGGCTTAAAAATACCCTTGATAATAAAACTGGGATTATTCTTCTGCAAACACATTGTT
This sequence comes from Brachyhypopomus gauderio, assembly GCF_052324685.1. Taxonomy (NCBI): domain Eukaryota; kingdom Metazoa; phylum Chordata; class Actinopteri; order Gymnotiformes; family Hypopomidae; genus Brachyhypopomus; species Brachyhypopomus gauderio. The sequence continues at coordinate 4,958,594 of NC_135224.1, forward strand.
TGGCTAAACTGAGCAGGATGAGACACGCTAGTGATAGTCTTCATTTTTCTGCTGAGAATGAAGGCGGTTTATTGTTCCAGCTATTTGAAATGTAACCATAAAGGCTCCAAGCCACAGATCCTCTACTGCATGAATATAAACATTTGGTATTTTATTAACAATAACATTTTAAAGAGTGACAAAGATCCAAACTGTATGTGAGCGATGCGCTGTGTGTGTTTACAGCGTAATTAAGAGAGCGCTGTGAGTCTTGAGCAGATCAGACGCGTCTGTCTAGGAGCCCAAACATGTGGTGTTGTGTAGAAGCCTTGATGTTTCTGGAAGAACACTGATCACACATCATTTAGGAATGGATGAACTCCAGATCTTTTTGTCCTGGAGGAGAGTGTGTGTGAGGAAAGTTAGGAGTATCTATCCACTTCACCCACTCAGTTCTCAGAGAAAAAAAACATTTCATACCAAAAAAGAATCAGCATGCATTTGCTACATGCCAGTCAAGAGAAGATTGAGAATATTGAGCATTTTGCAGAAGGTGTGGACACCAGCAGTCAAACTCCAGCATCTTGCATGATGACTGCATCTGGAGTCTGATCTTCCTGCATTTCTGCTCCACCAGTAACCGAGCTTACTGGGTCTCAGCAACCACCTCCCAGACCAGCCTGCCAGACGTGGGGAGCCCAGAGGAACCAGAGGAACCCAGAGGAATCTTGTCACTGGGGTTCTGCTGTTCTTCTGTGTTCTGCCTCCTTCCCGTTTGATTGAAGCTGCAATCTAAAAGCAGAGTGCCGTGCACAAAGGCAGAGTTTGTGAGATCAAATAACCTAGAGTGCCAGATTAAAGGCTGAGATTACGCCTGTGTGCCTTAGACTCACTACTCTGATGTTAAGTGTGTGTGTGTGAGTGTGTGTCCACGTTCTGCAGAGGACAAAACAAAAGCAGACGTTGTCAGGGTGGCGGAGACGTCAGCTCGGAGCTCTTGTGAAAGCTTTGAAGCTTCAGCAGGACCATGCTTCATTTACACTTTTGCACCAGGGACCGTGCATTAGATTAGTGAATGGGCCATTTAGATAATACACAAACACATAGCAGGCCACAGCTATAGCAGGATAGTGCATGGCCCATTTAGGGCATTACTTAGCACTTAGCATCTTTGTTTATTTTTTTATTTAATGCTTACATTTATTTGAGTAATACAACCACATTTACGTTTTCTTTTTTACTCCACTAATGGTATATGTGTGTGTGTGTGTATACATGTTCTGTTTGCTCTCTCTCTCTCTCTCTCTCTCTCTCTCTCTCTCTCTCTCTCTCTCTCTGCGTCTCCTCCCGTGCTCACCGTAACATATATGTATATTTTCATGGTCGCCCCTGACTTCTCTCTCAGGTTCATCTGTGTCTGTGTGCATGAGTGCGGTTCTGTGTGTGTGTGTGTTCATCTTTGTCACCTGTGTCGTCTGCATTGCACTAGTGTCTTGTTAATGTGAGTGTTTTCAGTCTGTGTCGATTGAGTGTGTTGTGTTCCTTGCTGACCTGTTTGGTTAGAGTCCCTGCGTGTTGTACGTCTTCTGTGTTTGCTACGTGCTATTGCTAATAATAATAATAAGAATAATACGGGTGCTGTTTACACTGCACTCGCTTCAGGATCCTGCCTGACACTCAGAAAGACAAACAGAAAGACAAACTCATCCTCAGGGGGGGAGGCCAGTCCGCACCCATCCGAGTGCTTTGCGGACATGGCGGAGTGCTCAGGGGAGGGGCTGGTCTGCAGGCATCTGAGTGCTCTTCAGCGCACATCTCCGGATCTTCTACCAGGGGCTCCCTCCTACATGGAGGAGGTGGTGGAGCTGCCACAGGATGGTGGTTTGTGGCCAGGGGAGTCTCCCCTTTCCTGGGTACAGGGAGTAGCGTTCAGATCCCGCAGTCCTGCCCATCAGAGGAGGAGGTGGAGATGGAGGAGGTGGAGTTTGACTCCCTCCTCAATGATCCTGTCAGGGCACCTCGCCTAGCGAGGAGGAGGCACCATCCGGCCAGTGGTGCGTTTGTACCTCTCGCTGTCCCTGAATCTGTCCCTGTCCCTGTGTCTTTGTCTTACCTATTGTCTCCATTTATGTCTGTGCCGCTTCCCGTCACTGTCCCTGTGTTTGTCCCCATGACTGTGTGTCCCTGTGATTGTCCCATGACTGTGTGTGTCCCTGTGTTTGTCCCCATGACTGTGTCTGTCCCTGTGTTTGTCCCAATGACTGTGTGTCTCCCTGTGTTTGTCCCCATGACTGTGTCCCTGTGTTTGTCCCCATGACTGTGTGTCTCCCTGTGTTTGTCCCCATGACTGTGTGTCTCCCTGTGTTTGTCCCCATGACTGTGTCTGTCCCTGTGTTTGTCCCCATGACTGTGTGTGTGTGTGTGTGTCTCTGTGTTTGTCCCCATGACTGTGTGTGTGTGTGTGTGTGTCTGTGTCTGTGTTTGTCCCCATGACTGTGTGTCTCCCTGTGTTTGTGTCTTGTCTCCCTCCCCTAGTCCTCCCAGGGAGAGCAGGGTAGACAGACCGTTGGTGGACTGTCCCCAGGATCCCTGGCCCTTGCGTCTCGTTAATGCGAGTGTATTTAGTGTGTGTCGATGTTGTCTTCGTTGCTCGTCTTTGTTTGGTTAGAGTTCCTCTGTGTTGTACGTTTTTTGAGGCTTACATACACAAATCCGGCTAATTCCAGCTCCCTTTTCTTGGCATGGCTCACACATGACTGCATCCCCCGTGTCCAGCTGCACTAAGCAGAAAGATTATTTCCATGGCGATAACCCAGCACTTTTTAAAGATGCTTTGGAAAGAGTCTATGTACCGAGCACGCTGCAAATGTAAATGCACTCGCCTGCATTTCTTTGTCTTATCTGTGCGCTCTCTCTCTATCTCTCTCTTTCTTTCTTTCTCTCTCTCTCTCCCTCTCTCTCTCTCTCTCTCTCTCTCTCTCTCTCTTTCTTTCTTTATCTCTCTCTCTCTCCCTCTCTCTCTCTCTCTCTTTCTTTCTTTCTTTCTCTCTCTCCCTCTCTCTCCCTCTCTTACTCCATCAGCTGCTCTGGATCAGGGCACGTAGCAGCAGTCTCAGGTGTAGTTTTAGTGGTATGTGGGGTGTCCTCTCACACTGCTCATATAACGTGTTAGGTCTGGGTGCTGTGAGCAGTGTCACTGGTTGCAGCCGTATTTGCTAGGCACATAATCACTCATTTTGCAGCATGTGTGCCTCATACGCACGCAGGTGAGGTCACCTTTCAACCTTTGACCTGCCTGACCTGATAATTTCTCATCAGGATTTCTTACCCGACCACACCATCCTATTCTCTGTTCCATAACTAAATGTGCAGGCTAAACTGAAGTAAACAATGACCCTTAAATGTTAATAAAGGGTTATATCGTCAGAAAATAAAATCATCTTTATCAGAATCAGACAATAAAATCATCTTTACATTCAAAACAGGGCTGTAGCACCATTTAAGGAACACCAAGATATTTATAAACATTAAGGCTACCGCCTCAAATCTAAATGTACAGTTAGTGTGATTTACTTATAATTCTGTATATTATACATACTATATTGCATGTATATTATATCCAAGATGTTGTAGTGAATGTCACATCAACGTATTGCTAAAAATGTCTCAGAAATACAAAATCAGGACACAGTGCTGTGAAGGCCTGGTCTGTGCTACTCCCAGAACACATGTGCAGAAGGAGCAGTGAGACACAGCGTTATTCCTGCAGTGAGACACAGCGTTATTCCTGCAGTGAGACACAGCGTTATTCCTGCAGTGAGACACAGCGTTATTCCTGCAGTGAGACACAGCGTTATTCCTGCAGTGAGACACAGCGTTATTCCTGCAGTGAGACACAGCGTTATTCCTGCAGTGAGACACAGCGTTATTCCTGCAGTGAGACAGTTTGGATCTTTGTTCGTGTTCCTCACCATTTCAATTCTCCGTTCTTCTCCTCCCAATACTGTCCCATTCATGTAGAAGAATCTCTCACAGCGAACAATCAAATGTACTTCCTTAAGCCTTTCTCTGTTACCATCATCCTCCTCACATACAGAATAATAGAATAACAGAATAATAGAACAATAGAATAATAATAGAATACTTCAGTGTTCTGTGCACCGCTACCAACACATATGTGAGCTACTTTCTCACAAACTAAAACTTAAGAATAATTCCTTAGAAACAGCCCTACTGTAAAACCATACGGTGTTTTAATTACGTAACACTCTTGTGGTTATCTAGTGCAGCCGTTATGGTCGACGGACACTGTAAAGCACTTTGAGTTGCATGTATGTATGAAAGGTGCTATACAAATAAAGATTATTATTATATTTTCTTTGTAAAAGAAAATACTTTTATTTGATCAACTGGATTTAAATTGTTTTAATATTTTTTAGACAAATCTAATGGAATAAATGTCATGCCTGCATGCAGCCAACCTGTCAGCAGTCCCCCCTCTCTCTTACCCGAATACTGACATAGACCCGTACCCGAATACTGAATACTGACATAGACCCGTACCCGAATACTGAATACTGACAGACCCGTACCCGAATACTGAATACTGACAGACCCGTACCCGAATACTGAATACTGACATAGACCCGTACCCGAATACTGACAGAGACCGGTACCCGAATACTGAATACTGACAGACCCGTACCCGAATACTGAATACTGACATAGACCCGTACCCGAATACTGAATACTGACAGAGACCGGTACCCGAATACTGAATACTGACAGAGACCTGTAACCGTATACTGAATACTGACAGAGATTCACTACCTCCACCCTTCCTGGTGAGACTTGTCCACGGAGCTTTTCACCCAGCAATTTGCCTCTCCTGCTTGGTTTAGGTCACGTGCCTCAGTCACACGTTTTTTGAGACGTGGTTGCGCTTTGCTTTGTGCTCTCTTTGACTCTGACTCGCAGGGTTTTGACTCCTGTTTTTCACAACGCAGAGCGACTGCTTTTGTTTGAACAGAATGGAGTTTTTAATGGCCGTGTTGTATAATGATTAAATTACCCTATGGCACATTTTATGTATATTACACTGAAAACTTTACATATAATGTGAGATGCAAAGGAAATGCGTCTACAAACGTGTTCACGGTGCTGTTTCAGTCCAGACTCACCCTCTATAATCACAGTGGGGTTTCAGTCCAGACTCACCCTCTATAATCACAGTGGGGTTTCAGTCCAGACTCACCCTATATCATTCTGAAAGCCCTCACTGGCCACGCCAGGGTCCACCGGGGGCCACTACAGGGTCCACCGGGCCCTGGTGCTCACACAAACTCCTCCCATCCATCAGCAGCGTACAGAACAGAGCCACAGGGCGGCAACGGGCCTCACCGCTCGCGTGACGGAGAGGAAGCGGTCGTAGCTGATCAGGACGATGTTGAAGACCGACGCCGTACACAGCAGGTAGTCCATAACCAGCCAGAGCTTGCAGACACCTTGGCCCAACATCCATTTACCTGTCAGCACGTACGGCAGGTACACCGGAACACAGAAGAGCCCTATAGGAAAGATCCACCACAACCATGTGAGTGACGCCCTCTTCAGGGCAGAGGAACACAGTGAAACGTGACTTACCCCCCCCAACTACCCCCGTAGTGGTGTGGGGATTTTGGTATTTTTTAACCCATATATCCACTTTTCATAATTGATTTCTGAAAGTGTTATTCATACATCTTTAACGTTCAGCCTCATCACTTAGATAAACAAAAAAATAACATTTATCCGGCATGCATCACTAAAATTCAATGAATGGCTCTCACAGGGAGAGTCTGCATTGCGACTTGTGCACTGCTGCTTAAACGTTTAACCTTCGTCATGACAAATGCATTCACAAAGCTTGAGGATGTAATGCATCTTTAAATCTTTTTTGGCTTTAGCTGCCCGGTAATTGTGTTCGCTAGGATGCCACACGTGCCATGATAAGCACTATGCTGATGACGTCAGCAACCTAAATGGTTTTACACAGCTGATGAAGGAGTTCTGTCCAAACTGTCCTGCTTCTCCAACACCTCGCATACTTCAAAGCAGTTTATATTTCCTGTGTATAAACGTGTGACTGGTAACATGATGTGTGCTTCAGGAGACAGACGTCCTGACGGCTCTCGGTGAAAGCCCTCTCATGTCAGTGACGGCCCCTGCAGAGAACCAGCAGGTGTGATGTTGTCCAATTATGAGAGAGACAAGAACTTTATCTGATAAGGTCACAGTGCACATTACAAACCACACCTCTGCACTTCAGACACACTGCACCGCACACTTCAGATTCATGCAGATGTGTTTATACATGTGAGTACATACATATATTGCAAACACATGCATGTATGTCTCTGCTAAAAATCAATGCTGATCATAAAACCTGCTCTGAAACCTCGTGACAGGGTTTAACAGAGAACGACATTTGCTCAGTGTCACAGGCACACTGCATACAAAATGGGTGAACCACAGATCAGTACTAGCTGGGCATACGGGCAGTGACCTGTCAGACACACGCTGGTGGCAGGTACTTCCTGCATTTCCTCGCAGACCTACTGTGGTGCCGACAAATGAGTATTTGTGCATTTGGGAAATGCTAAAGCTATCAGTGTGACTCAACCCCAGACTGTCCCGTGTCCTTTAGCAGTGATAGGAAGGACTGTCGGCTGTTCAAACTATTTAACTTTAACTTACTTCCTACGTTTGTATGGAATTCTGTTTAAGTGTCATTTGAGTTTAGCTACAGTGCCATCTTCTCCCTCTCGACGTAAACGACATTTCTCCAGCGTGAACTGGCACGAGTTCATGCCGTTAATTGACCTTGATGGAATCTAAATGGCACGTGGTATTGGGACTACACAACTTCCAGGTGTGACTACAATAATTAAATCACTTCCGAGTGAATGGGGAACATTAAGAACATTCATAATTCAGAAACGTTTCCTCCGCTATTCACACCGCAAGCATAAATTAATGAAGGAATCGCGGGATGCTTCGCGTTGCACACTTTAAACCATTAGGCGCATTCAGACCTGGGACCCCCCATGTCTCTGCTCATATAGCCTCGTGGAAGAGGTAGACCGAGATTACTCAAGACCAACTCAATCATCACACTTACAATCTGGGGCAAATGACAGCAGGACAGCGATCTGGAGCAAAAACACAAGCGAACGTGACACTTTAGGGGCATTAAAATGACCAGTGTGGACACTTCACACTCCGTGTCTGAAGCATGTTTACAGAAGCTGTTTTGTTTATTTTTTTTCTTTGTATGGTTGTTGTTCCGATTTTGTAGTTTTGCTGTTTCTGCACCCATTTTACAGAACGCGTTTAATCTCAACGACATGACCTAAATAAGTAAAATATATGTATTAACCTTAAATAGAATAATAAATATGTATCTATCTATTATCTATATACACGAATAATTCGGTTTTTATGAAATTATACTATATTTCAACATAGTATAATAGAGTGTGATAGAATTCTTTGGCTTGATAAGTAATAAAACAATTTCGATTAGATCCCAAGTGTTTCATAAGGTTAATGCTGTACTCCCCAGATTGCCACTATAGACATAAACAATATTCTGCCTTTGCGGTGAGAGGTGAGAATTTAACGCCAGCCATATTCTTAGTTTAAACAAAAACTATTCCAAACACTCGCTTTTTAAGCCCTGATGTGACTGGCACTTTGTTCACAGGGACCGCTGTTCCCACATCAGCGGGCAGATGTTATAAGATATTACATTTCTTTAGAGGGAGTTATCTAAGTAGCGTGTACTTACCGACAAGAAAATCCGAAATAGCCAGGTTCAGTAAAAAGTAGTTGCTCTGTCTCCTCAAACTCCTGTCCATCTTGAAGGCGAGGATAACCAGCGCGTTCCCCAACACGATGACCACTATTAACAGGACCATCACAACGACCAGCAGCACCAGCACGGGCGATGCGAAGGCAAAGTCCCGTCTTATTCTGGTGTCATTGGAAATATAGTCCCGCGTAACGTTAAACTCCCAAATGTTGATACCCATCTGCCTCTCCAGAAACCGATGAGTGTGGAAACGCGAAGACTTTGTGTTCACAGCAGACCTGTCATTTTAAGGAAACGTGCGTGTCCGGTGGAGCGTCCCCTGTGTTGACTGCCCTGTCCCCTGACTGTCTGGGTGGTGTTCTGATGGAGGACGGTACCTAGGAGGCGAACTTCCCCCGCGCACACGCGTCTGATGCCTCGCCGGCAGTAGACACTTCAGACACAAGTTGCGCCCTGCGCTGAGTTCACGCCCCAGGGCCGGCGCTAGGGGGGGGCAGAGGGGGGCATTGCCCCCCCAAATTGTGTCTTTGCCCCCCCAAGCACAATGCAAGCAACGGCTTTTTTTTATTACCTCTGAACCAATCACAAAAATGCATTTTGCTTTACAGCGTGAAGATATTTCCTTGCTTATTCCTGATTGGCTCTTTGAGTCATATAAAAATCGGCAGACCGCCCCAAACGGTTCAGTTCGGCAGTATATGTTCTGTTAGTGTGAGTGAAAGACAGGTATACTGGTAAACACTCTTCTGAGTTTAAACTGACTTCCACATGGTAATATTTGCTTAACTGTGGTTTTTCGTTGCTTTAATGTTACTCACCTCTTACATAGGTGTTGCTTAAATTATTTTATTAGCCGTTAGCGGTTAGGCTAACTTGGTTCTCCTAAACCTGCGCGAACGGCGGAAGCGTTTAAATACTTGCCGCGCAGTGTTGTCCGAAACGATATGTGGTAATAAAAAACAGGGGAATGAACATTTACCTGACGAATTTTAATGTTGCTTTTTCAGATTTGAAAAGTGCTGGAATTTAGGCTTGAAAATGTTGATATTGTAACTACTTCGTTTCACAACAAATATCTGTCTGAATGAATAGTTCTCTTGTCTTAGGTTAACAAATACGAGCCTCTTGTAATTCCAGGACGAAACATGAGAGAAAGTGAAGATGTTAAGATTGGGCGTTTTGAAAGTGTGATTTAAAAAGCGAATTATTTTGAGTATATGTATAAATATTTAACTTAATTAAGTTTAACGTGTTGAGAAATATTGAACTGGACCTTTAAAGTGAGGTACAAGCGCTTTAATTCCACCTTGTATAGGTGTATGAACCCGGCAAACATGACATTGTTCATTGCGCTGAGGCGCGGCGCGCGCGAAGTTGCAAAATTCGAGAGGTGCACGACACCGCGCGAGGCTGCTCTTTCCCCCGTGCAAGCCGTCGCGGCTCATGGTTTAAACCACATATGTCAAAGTCAAGGCCCGCGAGCCAGATCAGGCCCGCGAATTGATTATCTATGCCCCCCTGGATGATATTGAATTACTATTAGAACCGGCCCGCAGGCCACAGCCGTCCGATGGTGTTTTGTACGCAAACACTACATTCCCCACAATGCAACGGTAGCCCGCGAAGTCACTGCAGCGCGAAGCGTCGCGAGGGTCCGCGCGGCGAAAATGACGTAATCGCAGTGGCTCCGCCAGCGCAATGAACAAAGTCATGTTTGCAGGGTTCATACACCTTTATAAGGTGGAATTCAAGCACTTGTACGTCACTTTAAAGGTCCATTTCAATATTTTCCAGCACGTTAAACTTAAATATGTTAAATATTTATACATATACTCGAAATAATTCGCTTTTTATTCACATTATTTAATGGTTGTTTATTTTCCCCAATCTTAACGTCTTCACGTTCTTTCATGTTTCTTCCTGGAATTACAAGAGGCTCGTATTTGTTAACCTAATACAAGAGAACTGTTCAGTCAGACAGATATTTGTTGTGAAACGAAGTAGTTACAATTCAAAACATTTTCAAGTACTTTAGCCTAAATTGCAGCACTTTTCAAACCTGCAACACAAAGCAACATTAAAATTCGGAGTCGCGCACTATGGTCACTCGCGAAAGTATAAACCTAAATCAGCAGTCAGAGCAGACATCAACGTTCAGCTATCCCCCTTCTCAAAAATGACTAAACGTAAGGTGGACACTGAGAACGGGTTTCAAGCCAGGTGGGAGGCAGAGTACATGTTCACGGAGGTAAAAGGTAAACCTGTGTGTCTTCTGTGTGTCTTCATGTGATTTTTCTTTGAAGGAAGTTTGCTTTTATCTGTTTGCCTGTTGAAAAATGTTTTCACTTGAAATTACTGACAGATCCATAAGTAAATAGTGCTTTATTCATTTAAACATTAAATAATATACACTGTGTTAGGTCTTGGTTCAATAGGCTATGTGCAATCATTTCAATATGTTTTAATAAACATTGAACCAGTCCGGCCCTCGGCTTGTAGCAAATTAGTTTTTTTGGCCCTTTGTGTTTTTGACTTTGACATCCCTGGTTTAAACGATTCCTCGCCATCACAGCCAGTATTGTTATACTGTGCATAAATACCGCATTGTACCAGTACGTTTCATAACATCAATAAAAACTTCAATACTTTACCAGATTTTTTACCATTAAAGTGCAGTAGATAGATTTCTTATTTTATGTACTTTCATATTTTTTTCTTTTTCAAAATAGAAATGTGACGAATACTCCCTTTTATAACAGAATTTGTATTCTTTTGTTTTCTTTATATTTTAATTTCCCAGTAATATAAATATTCTCACTCATTCCTATTTCCATGTTTGAATATTCTCAGTCTGTGTATAGGTACATTTGTCAGCCTTTCAAGTTGTTCTATTAGTAATGGCAGTATTGAAATGAAATACAATTAGATAATCTTTGTTCTCCATTTACATAATCAACATGTATTTTTTAATCATTGTGTTTTAAGTTTTAAGTTCGAAAATGTGCATTTTTATTTCTTTACCTAATACATCACTTTAAGCCAGTATCAATAGTCATCATTCATGCACAAATCAAGCCTTGAATATATTTCTGGCTTCATAAACATGACTATCAACATGCCCCCTCATTATGTTTTACTGCCCCCCCAAGCAAAGCAGTCCAGAACCGGGGCTGTCACGCCCCCTCTGCCCATCATCTGTGGACTGCTGTGACCACCAGAGTCATTATCCAAGCTCTAAAACCTGTGCCCCCCCCAGTTCAATAAACATGAGGTAGGCTACATATGAAATAACTTAATAATCAAACATCAAAGAAGCAAAAGTCAAAAAAATATTGATCGGTTGAATGAATGCTGTTTTGACATCCGTCAGATTCCACAGCGTTGTTATTATAGCTTAAAGCAATGAATGAATATTAAATGAGAAGCATATATATGAATTATATATATAATGTCTACAAATATGTGAATTATACGTGATTTCTGTATTGTAGGACTACCACTCAAGTGAAAATCAAGGTGGTGAGAAAAAGACGACCCCCTTCCCTGCTTAATGTGACATCCCAGCATATATGAAATATGTCCTGTGCTGAATTAATTTTCATTAATCAATTTACATTATATTTACATTTCTTCATTCTGAAATCTCTTCAATGCTTCGTCACACTGTCACTGTCGCTGGAGACGCTCAAGCCATCCACCCCGTCACCTACGCATCCGTCATTGCCAAGACAACCATGGCTGAGTGCTTAAGGTGTTGACCATAGTTATACGGAGCGTGTCATTGTGATCTCCAGCTGCTCACGGGCAGCTCTAGACCTCCTGTCTGGTATAGTGAAGTGAATTATGGCCACTGGCCATACGCCATCCTGTGTGCCAGACAGAAACACCTTATACGGTGCCCTCCGCCATCAGCTATACTGCTTCTTGACAGCGTAGAAAAGACCATTTCCTTTAACCACTGGTAGAAACAAGAAGAAATTAATAACATTAGTAGACATTAATAACACGTGATTGAAAAGGGTCGTCCTTTGTGCACAGGTATCAAATAAACTTCCTCATCAGCATTTGTGTCTCTTGATTAGCATTATAAACAGTCACTATATGCTCCAGTGGTGCTCTGAGCAGACACAGCAGTGAAGACCACCTGCCCTGTCTGTGTTTCCACCACACTTACAGTAGTGAAGACCACCCGCCCTGCCTGTGTTTCCACCACACTTACAGTAGTGAAGACCACCCGCCCTGCCTGTGTTTCCACCACACTTACAGGAGTGAAGACCGCCCGCCCAGTCTGTGTTTGTACCACACTTACAGCAGTGAAGACCGCCTGCCCTGTGTGTTTCCATCACACTTACAGCAGTGAAGACCACCCACCCTGCCTGTGTTTCCACCACACTTACAGCAGTGAAGACCACCCACCCTGCCTGTGTTTCCACCACACTTACAGCAGTGAAGACCGCCCGCCCTGCCTGTGTTTCCACCACACTTACAGCAGTGAAGACCGCCCACCCTGCCTGTGTTTCCACCACACTTACAGCAGTGAAGACCGCCCGCCCTGCCTGTGTTTCCACCACACTTACAGCAGTGAAGACCACCCGCCCTGTCTGTGTTTCCACCACACTTACAGCAGTGAAGACCACCCGCCCTTTCTGTGTTTCCACCACACTTACAGCAGTGAAGACCACCCGCCCTGCCTGTGTTTCCACCACACTTACAGCAGTGAAGACCACCCGCCCTGCCTGTGTTTCCACCACACTTACAGCAGTGAAGACCACCCGCCCTGTCTGTGTTTGTACCACACTTACAGCAGTGAAGACCACCCACCCTGTCTGTGTTTGTACCACACTTACAGCAGTGAAGACCACCCGCCCTGTCTGTGTTTGTACCACACTTACAGCAGTGAAGACCACCCGCCCTGTCTGTGTTTCCACCACACTTACAGCAGTGAAGACCACCCGTCCTGTTTGTGTTTGTACCACACTTACAGCAGTGAAGACCACCCGCCCTGTGTGTGTTTCCACCACACCTACAGCAGTGAAGCCCACCCGTCCTGCCTGTGTTTCCACCACACCTACAGCAGTGAAGACCACCCGCCCTGCCTGTGTTTCCACCACACTTACAGCAGTGAAGACCGCCCGCCCTGCCTGTGTTTCCACCACACTTACAGCAGTGAAGACCACCCGCCCTGTCTGTGTTTCCACAACACTTACAGCAGTGAAAACCACCCGCCCTGTCTGTGTTTCCACCACACTTACAGCAGTGAAGACCGCCCGCCCTGCCTGTGTTTCCACCACACTTACAGCAGTGAAGACCACCCGCCCTGTCTGTTTCCACAACACTTACAGCAGTGAAAACCACCCGCCCTGTCTGTGTTTCCACCACACTTACAGCAGTGAAGACCACCCGCCCTGTCTGTGTTTGTACCACACTTACAGCAGTGAAGACCACCCGCCCTGTCTGTGTTTGTACCACACTTACAGCAGTGAAGACCACCCGCCCTGTCTGTGTTTGTACCACACTTACAGCAGGGAAGACCACCCGCCCTGTCTGTTTCCACCACACTTACAGCAGTGAAGACCACCCGCCCTGTCTGTGTTTCCACCACACTTACAGCAGTGAAGACCACCCGCCCTGTCTGTGTTTCCACCACACTTACAGCAGTGAAGACCACCCGCCCTGTCTGTGTTTCCACCACACTTACAGGAGTGAAGACCACCCGCCCTGTCTGTGTTTCCACCACACTTACAGCAGTGAAGACCACCCGCCCTGTCTGTGTTTCCACCACACTTACAGCAGTGAAGACCGCCCGCCCAGTCTGTGTTTGTACCACACTTACAGCAGTGAAGACCACCCGCCCTGTCTGTGTTTCCACTACACTTACAGCAGTGAAGACCACCCGCCCTGTCTGTGTTTCCACTACACTTACAGCAGTGAAGACCACCCGCCCTGTCTGTGTTTCCACTACACTTGGAGGAGCCGTGAGCACGGCAAGAGTACCACAGCTCTAGATAACTGCTCTAGATAACTGCTCCAGACAACTGCTCCAGACAACTGCTCTAGATAACTGCTCCAGATAACTGTTTCTGATAACTGTTTCTGATAACTGTTCCAGATAACTGCTCTATAAGTCTGCTCCAGATAATTGCTCTAGATAACTGGAGCTCTAGAGAAATCCACACTTCACTCTCCTGTAATCCATTTTTATCCCCAAACTCATCTCACACACTCCTTCATTTCTCCCCTCAAATCCTTCTTCCTCTCTGTCCATCCTCCTGTAGGGGTTGGAGCTTCTCACACCTGCCGTGGAGGGCCACAACCCAGACCGAAGTTCTGTCTCCTGCAGGTGCCCACTCACCCGTGAACTAGTCACCATCGAAGGTTAGATCTGCACTCACCAAAACTGCTCTCTGCGCATGTCACCTAAAATAAATGTCCTATTGAATCAGAATAAATCTTATAATCAGGCTCAAATTAAATTTCTAATATTGTGCACAGTTCAATGGGACTGGAACATAACGGGGTGATGGTCTACTTCCAGAAGTAAAAGAAGCTAGTCTGTCAAGACTGATAATAGCTACGTGAATAGTTCTGATCCGTCAGCACTACTTCACACTATAACACATTTGCATGAATGTGAAATTCTTTTGAAGGATTACTGCTGCATTCAACGCATTTACATTTACAGTGGACACAAGTGTTGAAATTGGGGAAGGATATTTGTTCTGTGAGTTGCACTGAGATTCTAGCTTCTAGAACAAGGGACATTTGACTCTCCAACTGGAAATGTCAGAACTCCGCGGTAGAGTGTGGGCTGTTCTGTAGGGCACTGCTGTCGTGTCAGCTGGATCAGACATGAAGGGTGGATGTATGTTCTTCTCAACTACTCTCTACCACTGCACGTTTCTGGCCTGAACCTTCAAGAGCCCAGAGCTCATCTCTGATATAAACCCAAGAGGAGTGTGATAACCCTTTATAGGCTATATATAGAAAGTTAAAGATGTACAGATATACATGCTGTGTATACATGTACAGCCCGGGTTAGACGTTTTAAACGAGTTTGCAATGCTACTTTTTTTAGAGAGAAAGAACTAAATGTGTATTTCTGAGATTGAATTGTCAGAAATGTTCGTAGTTGAGCTAGCTAAAATATGAGAGAAGACGAAATAGCAGAAGAAACTCTTCCATCATAAGATGGCAGATGAAACACTTCCATTTTAAGATGGTAGATGAAACACTTCCATTTTAAGTGCTCTAGCATTTATTCATAAGCTGTTTCCACAGGAAAGCCCAGCTGTGCCTGAAGCAATTTCACACAGGGAAAGATGATCGTTTGTAATGGTACAAGAGTATTAGGCATAAAAATTAAAATGACACAACATGTAGCAAAACAACTCACTAATAATGAAAGCAGAAGCCATCTACGATAACATTTTATCAAGTGACAAATCTGCAATTTGCCATAGATGGGAGATGGACGGGTCTACCTACTGAATCCTGCGCTGACCAATGAAATCAAAGTTCTCTTCATTCATGTAAAAATCTGAGCTTCTCAGCAAGTTAGCTCATTCTGTCTCTCCTCCTGTCTCACCTCCTTCTATCTCACCTCACTCTATTCCTCATCCTTGTATCTCAGTAGAAAACTATGACTTTATATGTAAATCAAAATACAGTAAACAAAAACTGCGTGTGTCAATAATTTAGCATGTCAGCAGATGTGTCTGTCCCCCAGAGTCCTTCTCTCCTTCCAGTCATCACAGTTTGATGAACTAATGAGACCCCGTGATGCTGGGATTCGCCGTCATGGCCCCTCGTCAAGCCCTGCGCCCACCCCCAGAGAGGGCTGAGGTGCTGACATTTTCGCCCACTTCCCCGGTGGTCTGCTGGCGCTGATCGTAATTAAATTTAAGGGCATGACAATGTTTTCTCGCATGTTTCTGATAGCTAAATGTCACTGGTGCCTGCTGCTTCTCACTCATGAACCAGTGGACCACACCCTCTTCCGTCTTTGTTTGGCCTTTATGGACTTTTTCCTTTGGTGAGATCTGGCCGTCACATCAAATATTTCACGCCAAAAGGCTGCGTGAGCATTTTAACGGCGCGAGACTTCGGACGATCCTGTCATTCATCGGCTGCTCGTCTGCCATTCGGTCTCCTGTTCACACTCGCACAAAAGGAGCTAGGAGAGGCAAATGAGCTTCTCGCAGCGCTGAAACAACACAAACAAACACCTCTTTTGCTGCATATTCAGTCCACGATGCTATAGCAACTGAAGTCATGTAACAGCAAGCACTCTCAGAGTCACCACTCAGCGTCCTGGGCACTGAAGAGGACCAAGAATAAATTTGAAGCATAAAGATTGTGAATAAGACCTGGATCTGTTCTGAAGACTTTGATAAGAGCAGCACAGGTTCTCCGACTCCCCTTGACTGTCCACTTTGCGTCCATCTCTGTGAAAAGGTCCCTGCAGAGGTTTCTGTCTTTTAGTTCCTCCGAGATTCGCACTCGCCTCCATTATCTTGTCATTTGAAAGGGATTAAACATTGGAGTCTGGCTTTAAAGAACTGTAACGGCTTATCATAATTGCTGACCTAATAAGCATGAACAAGCTCTGAGCAGCAGTGTGCTGCTCTCTGAATGAACTTGATTTCCTGAATATGACTTGATCACTGACACACTGTGGCTGCATTTGGAATATATAATAATCTAATCCCTCTAATAAAGACCTCTAAAATGGGGAATAACCTATTATTTTGTGGATCAAGTTTTTAATTGTTAAAAGCAACGGCACCCCAAAGGGTAAAGGGGACAAATTGAGATGTAAATGTATGGAAATTGGCCTGCAGAGGTGTACGATCCTTCCGGAGACTCACCGTTCTGAATAGCTTAGTGCTGTAATCATGCCGGCCTCTTACGTTATAGGTCCTGGAGTCCTTGATTAACTATATCAAGCATGCTAGATTATGGCCGGAGGCAAGCTGCTCATGATAGACTTGGGTTAAGAGAGATCTTAAACATATTAAATTTTAACAGCCCTTAGCATAATGTTGGTCATACTTCAGGACGGTTAAGTTTCCCATCAGACTGGCAGACAAGAAACAGCTGTGAGTGACCAGTGACAGATCTCGAAATCTAAAATATCCCGTGCTCCTGTCCCATGGTGGCTGTCCGTTGTCGGTGAGACCTCAGATCTTACCTTACACTGACACTGAGGTGTGTTTTCTTGAAACCCCCAATCAGAGGTTTGTCGACAACGAGGTGGCAGCCCCATCATTTCTCTTTATTCTTCACATAATGAACAGCCATTGCTAAATGTGCGGATAACGAGCCTAATCACATTCATCAGTTTGGGATTATTAACAGATTGTACTCAGATACGTCTAGACTGGCACAAGTAATCAGGGTACTGTGTTTACCACCAGAATGTTCTTTACACAGAATACGGTAATTAAAATGCAAATTGTGGGGATATCTATACCACAAAATTCACAAAAATAGGACTCACCATAAGTCGGGCCATCAAATGAACACCTTGTCATTATAGCCATAATATCTTAAGCCTTGAAATGCAGCATCAATTATATCACAACATCACAGACATTCCTGTTCAAGTTTCACATAAAACACATTCTTACTGTGCAAACAAAAGAAATTGTGACAGATCTTAAAAAATGATGTAGGAACATCTTGAGAGACCACAGCAGGCACGTTCCTTGACGTGTGACTTCGCCAAAATCCATAGCACACCGAGTCCCATAACTCTACAGCCTTCCTGTCAAAATAGACTCTTTTGTTCTGACACAATGCCCCCAAATTGCCCACACTAAGGATGGGTCTTCAAAGCACTAGACAGCAGAGAGATGTTCCTCATTATTCGGCCCCCAGACACAGGCCATGCTCCCAGAAGAGAGAGATCCAATAAGGTCATTACACTGCCCAAAGAGGCTGGCCTGCTTATTAAAGCAAGGGTCCTGCACCTTATGGACTATAGACCACTTTGCTCCTGATCATAAATCATAACATTAACATAAAAAAATAAGAGTGAGAAGAATATCGCTAGTGCTGAATAACACAACAACTGATCATAAGAGGTAGTTCACAGAATCATTGTTGTATAGCCAGAGCCGGAGTGGCTAATCGGGAGATTCGGGAGGATTCCCGATGGGCTGGCTCATGTCAATCTCTAGTTTGGGCCGACTTGGAGGGAAAAATAATTTTGGGCCGGATTTGGGCATGAAACTCCCGGGCTGGTTGTACCCTTGATAAAGCAGAATAATATCAATGTATGTTGAATATTGTGAAAAAGTTTAATTCATTTTGAAGAAAATAGGAAGAGATTATATACTACTTCAAAAGTTGTTTAACTGTTTTGTGTGTTCATCATATATATTCAGCTCTGCAAGTAAGTACATTGTGCTATGCAGCAAATATGAGCAGAAATCTGTAATATTTGCACCTCAAGACAAGCTGATGAAGCTATATTTTTAGCAAAGCACTGCAGTGTTTGAAGAACAATCTAGTGTATCGATCCAGATCAATGCTTCAGCTCCTGAGCTGAGTTCTTGTGATCTTCCCAAAAGTCATTTGGTGGAGAGGAGGGAGACGCCTAACCTCCAGATCTCCCAGAAGACACACATGGATGAAGATCATCTCGAGTAGATGACCAGAAGACACTACGCTGCCACTCACTAACAACAGTTCAAGCCTACCCTGGCACTTCACAAGACATCTACTGAGATTACTAGAACGTAGAACAAAAAAAAAAAAATCATTCATGGACCATGTCCCACGCAGGCGTTACAACCTCCAACCTTGACGCACCAACACCCCGACCCAGCTCCAGAGACGTCAGAGTTAAAACCGTCCGCCAGTCTGGAGATCTGGGCACCTGGGGTCACTTACATCAGACTAGTCTTCCTTTCATCTGTCTCACACACTCACTGCACATGAAAACCAGTCTGAACTGTGGAGAGGTGCACCTGCCCCTAAGATCCAGGTTTGATTCTGCAGCTGTGTCTGCAACCCCACTGCCCCAGCTATGTTCTCAGTCCACTAAAACATCTAAAGCTAGCAAGCTAAAAACATTACAGAACTTAATGCAATATTTACTTAAAATGCCATTTACCAGTGACGCGCAAACAAAAAAAAGAAACGCAAAAGGGAGAAAGTATTGCAAAAAAAAGCAGCAACATAAAATGTGAAACGCAAAGAAAAGAAAGAAACGCAAAAGAGGGAAAGTATTGCAGAAACAAATTAGGAACGTAAAATGCAAAATGCTAATCTTATATTTGCGATATTTTTTTTTTTTCGTCACCATTAAACACCCTAATTTGACTCCATAAATAACAACACCTTTAACCAGCCTTGCGAAATGTTAAATTTGCTAGAGGTTCCAGTCTAGCAGGCGCTGCACAGCCGGTGTCGGGTAGCTGTCTTTATTTAGACTCTTCGTTAAAGGAGATATATGTGACACATGAAGCCTCTGGCTGTTACAGATCAATGTTTAGAATTAGAGTTTAACTCTGAATAACTGTTAAGACACCTTTCGCGTATACCTTGCATGTTACACCTTATACAAACTGAAACTTATCAAATCAATTTCTTGTCAATCGCGTACATGGATCAAACCAACGTTGAGGAACAAACACTCGACCATGGTAAGGGAACCATTCGCAACATCAGCATTGCTATATTTTTTAATACGTTGTAAATTTCGACATAACATGTAGGGAACCTGGAAATAGTACAAGTAGGAAAAAAGCTTGTGAAATTTTGGGGGCGTTCAAATTCACGTTTCCACGCAGAAACGCCGAGTAAATGGTGACATAAAATGGCGCACGACTGCGTCCCATTGGAAACCCACTTGTGAAACTCACTTATGTGAGAAACTGGTTATTCGTTTTCTTTAACGTTAGCGAATATGTTTTCCTCAGGTAAAACTCCGGGCGGTGGGTGGACGGCGCTCCACCTAGCCGGCTACTTTGGCCAGAAAGAGGTTGTGGAGGAACTACTCAAGGTAAAGGACGCGGTGGAAAAATAACACATCAAACCTCAAATGTCAGTAACGCTGTGACCACTGACCTTGTGCACTTTTCCTACGCGAAGGCGGGAGTCGACGTGAACGCGCAAAATGATTTGGGGGACACGCCCCTCCACCTGGCTGCCGTGTCAGGTAGAAAGGTAGGCCTGGCTCACTCTGGGTGTTTCTGCGTCGCTTTAGTGCGTTTTGCAGATCACAATTGAAACTTCTCATAATTGCTTGTCCAGCCTCCACATCATATATATAGTCACTTGTGCGCCACATGAAAGTGATTTCTCACTCATTCTGAACACATCAAATAAGCAAATGATTTTGTATAATTGTTGGTTCCCAAGTCATCGATTATTTTTGGTCATGTCGATCAAAAATATATTACAGACTTACTTGTTCTCAGTTGAATAATCATGCCCGCCTTCAACATATCAGTATTGGTCCATTGCAGAAGTCATTACTTTCAAAAGTGCTAAACCAGTTGTCATAACCTTTGAAGCATATTTTATGTATCTCTATTAGATTTGTTTTGTAAATGTTTGGACGTTCAATGATGAAGGGCAGTGTGTGAAGGTTTAGATGGTTGAATGATTAACCAGTTCTCTAAAATAGCCCAGAGATGCATCTTACAGTATGAACCTTCAACTGGCAAGAATATATACATAAATGACATTGCTGACTGACATGGATACAGTGTGAGGACATCACAGAGGCCTGCGGAGACTGGATAAGACATTTCAAAAGATAATTTCCACACTGCATCGAAAGAGAAGATATGTTGTGATGTGGATGAGAATATGTGGCCCGACAGACCAGAATGTCAGGTGGAGCTGTAAAGATTGCACTGTAATTTACACGCAGTGTGGCTTGTAAAGTTCTCGCCATGTTCGTGATTACATGCCTGTCATTCTCATTGACCCTTTCATGTTTATTGACACAAATAGTTCTGGGTCATGAATGAGGGGTTTTGAGCCAGTGATGGGCTTTTGCAAGGAATCCGTTGTGTGGTGCTGGAGGTACAAATTGTTTTGAGAAAGTACACTGTTGTGCAAATCTTCATGATTGAAGAAATGCTCCAAAGCGACTGAGATATACAAATTTTTGGTTTCTGGTTTCTCTCTCTCTCTCTATCTCTCTCCACACACACACACACACACACACACACACACACACACACACAGCTCTTCTCTCATTCCCATGCTCTCCTCACCTTTTCTCTCAATCATGTTGTTTGTGTGTGTGCGGGGTGTGAAGGGTGTAGTTCTGTTGCTGCTGCAGTACGGTGCCTGTGCTACAGTGCTCAACCGTGCCACTCAAACCCCGAGGGATATCACAGAAGATGATGAAATCACCACCATGCTGGAAGGCAGGCACTTTGGTGTTGACTGGCCTAGATTGCATTCTGTTTAGAAATAGTCAATCTCTACCAGTGACTCTGCACCCTGTTCTCCTCCCATTCTGAACTCTTCCAGCGGCAGAGAGAAGAGAGGAGAGGAAGATGGAGGAGAGACTTTTACGTGCCGTGAGAGATGGAGATTCCTCCACCCTGTCTCAGTTGGTTTGTAGTCTTATAATAAAAGAAGTAGCTATGAATAATAACAATTAAATAAATAATACATATATTATTATTTTATAAGATAATATTTTCAGAGGCTTTAAGTTGACAATTGTTAACAATTAACAATTAAAAGTATGAAATATAATGTAACACATTACTGTAAACTATGAAATAGATGTGAAGTGAAATAAAACACAAGTATGGACCAGCTGTTAATGAGCTGTTAAAGACCTTAAATATCAGCGTGTGTTATTTTTTGGTCACTTCTTAATGTTTCTGAATCTTTTTTCCAGCTCAGCAAAAACAAGCCACCAGACATTCATTGCAAGGACTCAGAAGGCAACACGCCATTACACATTGCGGCCTGCAGGGGGCTCACGGCGTGTGTGGCTCTCCTGCTCACGAGAGGAGCCAGTCCTTTTGTCAAGAACAGGAGTGGTATAGTTGGGTATACTGGAACAGACCAAAACTGCTCCAGTCACAATGTCTGAACAGAAATGTTATTGATTTGCTGTGTTTAAGAGCTCTTCTCATACTGATTTGTGATTTTGTAAATTATGTAGAAATCATGTCAATTAATAAATAATTTATTTGTTTTATCTCTTTGTACCCAGTTAGATTATATACAGTAGAGACTGTTACAGTTGCATTTATTTAGAAATCTTTCTGTTTTGTGCTGTATTATAGGCCAGTGTGTGTTGTACCTAGCAAAGGACGATGAAATAAGATGTCTTGTGGAGAGAAGTCAAGAAATGGTACAGCAGAGTGCAGTGATACTTTTCATGTTTTTACAGTGTTGAGTACTGGATGTTTACTGAATTTTTAGATTCAGAACGATTCTGTACTGAATTTACAGAATATTCTGTACTGGTGTTTACAGCTTTGATTTTTCCTCCTTCAAAGGGCACAGCTAACACGGCCAGAAAGTTTGAGGGACTATTGTGGAAGGTGAGGGCAGATATGACTGATGTCTCAAATCTGTTCACGCACTCTCATGTAGCAAGAGAGAAGCAATATGTGCTGCTCGATGTAACATCAACTTTTTTTCAGCAAATTAAGATGTTTGGCAAGGTCTTCTGGGTCACAGCCACCAGGTGGCGACCAAGTGTTTTAGCCTTGCACTGAATCACAAGGACTCCCTGTGTGTGCTTGAGCGGTGGTTTACACACTCCTCTTACACCTGCATTTTGGTCTGTCGGGGAGTCTCAATTTAACACCCCATTAGTTTGTTTATTTTTCCCATTGGTGTCTCTTAGAGGTCAAGTTTCCTGGACTGGACCTCCCACTGGGTTGTTCTGGAGAACGGGTGTTTAAGCTGGTTCTCTACACAGTGAGTTTTCTGCCCCTAGTGATTTGATTGCATGCATATCTCACTGAAGCACTTTAGTACAGGTATATGCCCATCAGTGGACCCCTGCTGGGGGCGTTTATTGAATTTGTTTGTTTGGCAGTGAATGATACTGAGATGAAGGCAAAGAAGACACCTGTGGTGCAGTAGTCTGAGTAGAAAGTGCGGTTGTTTGTTGATTAGTATGCCACACTTTACCTACACAATCTGAGAGAGTGTTTGTGTGTGTGTGGAAGCCCTAAACCCTACGAGGTAGTGAGTTATGGTGTTTGATTGCTGCTATGTCTGCATCTGACTGATTGTGTGTGTGTGTGTGTGTGTGTGTGTGTGTGTGTGTGTGTGTGTGTGTGTGTGTTTCTCTTGACCGGTGCTACCGCAGGGCTGACGGTGCGTGTGCTAATCTCCGGCAGGGCAGTAAACCCCTTCTGAGGGCTCGGTGCACGGTGAGTGTGAGAATGTGCGGAGGATGTCCAGGATATGAGAGAACGTGTTGATGTTTCATTCACATCTACCACCTGCTTTGCTTCATCGCTTGATTTTGGCAAATCAATTGATTATGAATTATGATTATGAAATTCATATTCACATCCACCTACAGGAAGAAGGAAAACAGGACAGAGTCACTTAACATAACGTGTTCATTGGAGTGTGTGTTTGTATTGTATTGTAGTTTCTGCCTAAACGTACAACCGCAGCGTTTCCATGGTGTCGTGGTGGTTGTTTTACAGGCGAACGCCAGGGACGAGCAGAGTTTCACTATCAGATGGCCTGATGGGAGTGTCCATCACTTCAGAGTGTCCTCCACACGTAGCCAATCAGAGACCACCAGGAAAGTGAGTCAGTACCCAGCATTCCATCAAGTGTGCAAGCAGTGAGATTGGTTATACTGATTATTGGTTATAATGGTTATTGGTTATACTGGTTATTGGTTATACTGGTTATTTGTTATAATGGTTATTGCCACAGATTTACAGTGCTAAGCCTTTTTTAAACTGCTAGCTGGACTTTCAGACCATAGGGAGGGAGGTCTGGGAGTTGTAGATCATTGCTGGGGTGTGTGGCTGACGTCTGCGGTGTGGGTGTGCAGGCGTGGCTGGATGCCGTGGAGGAACACTCGTCCTGCCCTTCGCCCAGCTGCAGGCCGGAAGACGCCGGCCGGGGGGCAGAAGGGGGGGCGCGTGCAGCCCAGGAGGTGATGTCTGGAGGTCTGGGAGACCTTTCCCGCTCCCTGCAGGTGACGCCAACGCCTTCCTCTCCCTCTGGGTGCCATTTTGGGCTTTGTGTTCCACGCCAAGCGATGTCCTGTCAGTGTGAGGGCGGTTCATGGGCGTCTGGTTCTCAAATCCACCTCGGTGGTTCCTGAACTGTGAACAGCCTTCATGGCACGACGAACCTTCCCTGAGCTAAAAGAGTTGATTTGGTGAGCAGGGTTGGGTTGGGTCTATTCCTTGCAACATTGGATCAAGGGATCAGCAGACAGTAGCGATGTCTTCTTTATCTGGAGAAAGGGGACGTCACATCCAGTGAGGCCACACTAGGCCCTTAGATCAATGCGGACAGGCTTGTGTTTTGAGTGTGTTTACTGGCAACATGCTAATTAAAAAATGACTAGTAAATAATAGTACTAGCATGGTGTATATGTCAGTGTAGCAGTGTTGGGCTGTGTAAACATAACTGTCCCTCACAGGCAGCTGAGAGTTACCATCAGCAGCTGGACACCCAGGTGGCTGCCTTTGTCTCTATGTCACGAAGTGCAGGCGACGTTGGTAAGAGTCTCCTCTCTCCTGTGTGTGTGTGTGTGTGTGTGTGTGCGTGTGTGTGTGTGTGTGCGTGTGTGTGTGTGTGCGTGTGTGCGTGTGTGCGCGTGTGCGTGCGTGCGTGCGTGCGTGCGTGCGTGCGTGAGGGCAGCTGGCTCCAGTGTCCAGCTGCTCTGTGTGGGTTGGAGCTTTGATGTCCTCTACCTCTCCCACTGCGCCTGTGTTTGATGGGTGATTAGTGGACACGGGCGTGTGAGGGTCACGTGAGCGCAGGAGAGCTCAGAACGTCGGAGCTGCTACCTCACAGTTATGAAGGACATTCGCACGTTCTCCACGCTGGAAAATGATCTGAATCAGATTCACATTCAAAGTTCTCTTGCTTAGAATGTTTGTCACATAAATTATTGTCATTTTAGTACATTCACTGGAGTAACATGTCAGTAAGCTTATAATGATGAAGATAAACTACCATGTGGATCTGTCGGTGTGTCTTCAGGAGTGGAACCTTTTGATTTTTTGGTGAAGAAATTACACTTAAAAGTTAGCGTGGTGCATTTTACAGCATAAGTTATTGAAACTAATCCATGTGTGCGCATGTGTGTATATGTGTGCGCGTGTGTGTGCGCGTGCGTGTGCGCGTGTGTGTGCGTGTGTGTGCGTGCGTGTGCGTGCGTGTGTGTGTGTGATTTGACAGGTGCTTTGCTCCTGAAGGCCAGAGAGATAAGTGAACTCTGCAGTGAGACGAGTTCGGTTCTGAGACACTGTCTGGATTTGCTGTCTAGTCAAAAAGAGGTATCACACTTCCATATTTAACCATGTAGCTGAGATTCACACACACACACACACACTGAGTCTGCTGTCTCCAGGACTGGCTTCACTTCAAGTCGTGGGTGTATAGGCAGTTTAAATCATGTAGGGTAAATGGTCCTAGCAGGCAGATTAGTAGCATCATACCTGTGTAATTCTGGGATTATTCACATCATACCTGTGTAATTCTGGGATTATTCACATCATACCTGTGTAATTCTGGGATTATTCACATCATACCTGTGTAACTCCAGGATTATTCACATCATACCTGTGTAACTCCAGGGTTATTCACATCATACCTGTGTAATTCTGGGATTATTCACATCATACCTGTGTAATTCTGGGATTATTCACATCATACCTGTGTAACTCCAGGATTATTCACATCATACCTGTGTAATTCTGGGATTATTCACATCATACCTGTGTAATTCCAGGATTATTCACATCATACCTGTGTAATTCTGGGATTATTCACATCATACCTGTGTAACTCCAGGATTATTCACATCATACCTGTGTAACTCCAGGATTATTCACATCATACCTGTGTAACTCCAGGGTTATTCACATCATACCTGTGTAACTCCAGGGTTATTCACATCATACCTGTGTAACTCCAGGGTTATTCACATTTAATTTATACAAGAACAACATTTTCATATTGCTTTTGAAATGAAAGACAATAGTGTTTGAGTTTTTACTCATGTGCCATGCATATTTGTATGGTTGACCTGTTTTAGTGTAAAATGAAAGGATAATGAATGTGGCATGTTGGTGATAGAAGGGCTGATCTGTTGTGATTTTCCCTCTTGTGTTTACAAAAAATAGTTCAGAACACAGAAAATAACCAGTGAGCGGCTGATCTCTGGGTGAAAGTGCTTTGTTGTTGCCAGAGGTCAAAGGAGAATGACCAGGCTGACTTGAGCTGGTAGAAATGCAATAGTGACCCAGATAACCACTCGTTACAACTGAGGTAGCATCTTCAAACGTGCAACACATCAAACGTTAAAACAGATGGGCTGTAGCAGCAGACGACAACACCGCTCACCTCAGCTGGGAAGAGGCTACAGTTGGTCTCTAGAACTGGACAACAGAAAATTTGGGGAAAAATGTTCCCTGGTCAGATGAGTCTCATTCGGACGGGTCAGAGTGTGAGGCGTGAACAACATGAAAGGATGGATCCATCCCATCTTTTATCAGTGGTTCAGGCTGGTCGTGGTGGACTCATGGTGGTGGTACTGGTGGAGTCATGGTGGTGGTGGAGTCATGGTGGTGGTACTGGTGGAGTCATGGTGGTGGTGGAGTCATGGTGGTGGTACTGGTGGAGTCATGGTGGTGGTGGAGTCATGGTGGTGGTGGAGTCATGGTGGTGATACTGGTGGAGTCATGGTGGTGATACTGGTGGAGTCATGGTGGTGGTGGAGTCACGGTGGTGGTACTGGTGGAGTCATGGTGGTGGTGGAGTCATGGTGGTGATACTGGTGGAGTCATGGTGGTGGTGGAGTCATGATGGTGGTACTGGTGGAGTCATGGTGGTGATACTGGTGGAGTCATGGTGGTGGTGGCGTCATGGTGGTGATACTGGTGGAGTCATGGTGGTGGTACTGGTGGAGTCATGGTGGTGGTGGAGTCATGGTGGTGGTACTGGTGGAGTCATGGTGGTGGTACTGGTGGAGTCATGGTGGTGGTGGAGTCATGGTGGTGGTACTGGTGGAGTCATGGTACTGGTGGAGTCATGGTGGTGATACTGGTGGAGTCATGGTGGTGGTGGAGTCATGGTGGTGGTGGAGTCATGGTGGTGGTGGAGTCATGGTGGTGGTACTGGTGGAGTCATGGTGGTGGTACTGGTGGAGTCATGGTACTGGTGGAGTCATGGTGGTGGTGGAGTCATGGTGGTGGTGGAGTCATGGTGGTGGTGGAGTCATGGTGGTGATACTGGTGGAGTCATGGTGGTGGTGGAGTCATGGTGGTGGTACTGGTGGAGTCATGGTGGTGATACTGGTGGAGTCATGGTGGTGGTGGCGTCATGGTGGTGATACTGGTGGAGTCATGGTGGTGGTACTGGTGGAGTCATGGTGGTGGTGGAGTCATGGTGGTGATACTGGTGGAGTCATGGTGGTGGTACTGGTGGAGTCATGGTGGTGGTGGAGTCATGGTGGTGGTACTGGTGGAGTCATGGTGGTGGTACTGGTGGAGTCATGGTGGTGGTGGAGTCATGGTGGTGGTGGAGTCATGGTGGTGATACTGGTGGAGTCATGGTGGTGGTACTGGTGGAGTCATAGTAGTGGTGGAGTCATGGTGGTGATACTGGTGGAGTCATGGTGGTGGTACTGGTGGAGTCATGGTGGTGGTACTGGTGGAGTCATGGTGGTGGTGGAGTCATGGTGGTGATACTGGTGGAGTCATGGTGGTGATACTGGTGGAGTCATGGTGGTGGTGGAGTCACGGTGGTGGTACTGGTGGAGTCATGGTGGTGGTGGAGTCGTGGTGGTGGAGTCATGGTGGTGATACTGGTGGAGTCATGGTGGTGGTGGAGTCATGGTGGTGGTACTGGTGGAGTCATGGTGGTGATACTGGTGGAGTCATGGTGGTGGTGGAGTCACGGTGGTGGTACTGGTGGAGTCATGGTGGTGGTGGAGTCGTGGTGGTGGAGTCATGGTGGTGATACTGGTGGAGTCATGGTGGTGGTGGAGTCATGGTGGTGGTACTGGTGGAGTCATGGTGGTGATACTGGTGGAGTCATGGTGGTGGTGGCGTCATGGTGGTGATACTGGTGGAGTCATGGTGGTGGTACTGGTGGAGTCATGGTGGTGGTGGAGTCATGGTGGTGATACTGGTGGAGTCATGGTGGTGGTACTGGTGGAGTCATGGTGGTGGTGGAGTCAT
>NC_135224.1:4994311-5041811 GCF_052324685.1 Brachyhypopomus gauderio
AATTTTTACATTTTTACATTGGTGAAGAATTTGTTACTATACTCCAGTCGTATTGTGAATTTTAGGTGAATGTTTACATTTTTCGTACAGGAGGAGAAAAGTTCTCACTCTGCCTCTGTCTTGCTCTGTTTGTATCTCCTTTCTCTCTCTCTCTCTCTCTCTCTCTCTCTCTCTCTCTCTCTCTCTCTCTCTCTCCCTCTCTCCCTCATGGTTGTTGTAGCTGTCCTCTCTGCTGTGAAGCTGAGGTTTAAGCTCAGCTCCCCGGGTCTCTCTCAGCCAATGCAGCCTGTCTCGTGGGCCTTCAGCTGTGCGGGGGCCTAAAATAGCACTGAGGCATGTGAAAGTGGTGCGGGCAGGAGCTCCACACCTCCCTGTGGCCCACAGACACAGGAACGCCAGGGGCTGAGTGTCTGAGAGCCAGCCAGACGCCGGCTTTCTCATGTGGGGGGGTGAATGTGTGTGTGGGGGGATATGAATAGCTTTTTAAGCCAGATAGTGTTTTCAGTGTTTGCAGATAATGTTTTCAGGTTCAGATAGTGTTTATTTAGGTTTATGCTAATATAAAACCTGAGAATTAATGCTAATCTGGTTTATAATAAATGAAACCCAAAAAAAATCTAATAAAAACATCTAATAAATGCCATGATTCACAGCATTATACAAATGAGATGATGGTAATATGGTTTATTTCCATTTGGGAAATGGATCTTTATAAAAGAGCCATTTGTAAGTTGCTATAAGGTTTTCTCTGACATTCATGCAGCAGTGATGTGCCCTTTGTCCCGAACAGGCACACGAGCTGTAAGAGGTGTAGATGAGGCCTTTATACACCGTGGCCAACGCAGATGACATACAGAGTGACTGTACAATGACAGGACATTATAAATGCAGTAAGCAGACAGAATTAGAAAGGGCTGCATGGATTACGTCATGTTTCCCCAACCCTAGTCCTGAAAAACTCCTCTAGTGTGCGTACAGTTTACTTCTGATT
The DNA here is from genome assembly GCF_052324685.1 of Brachyhypopomus gauderio. NCBI lineage: Eukaryota > Metazoa > Chordata > Actinopteri > Gymnotiformes > Hypopomidae > Brachyhypopomus > Brachyhypopomus gauderio. The sequence goes on from NC_135224.1 coordinate 4,995,303, forward strand.
TGTGTCATAACCTCCTTGATTTAACCCAGAGGGCCTGATTAGTCAAGGAGTTAGTTCAGTTGTGTTTTAGAGCAGGAAGCATTGTGGGGTCTCTAGTATTTAATGTATGTTCCTTGAAGAAAAAGAAAAGCAAGGTGCAAGAGGGATGAGACAGCACTGTTAGAGCAGAGAGACTGGCTGGACCTCTCTAGCGCCCCCTTGTGGCTTTCACTGGCGCACTGCTGTCTGACTTTGGCAGGTAGATTTATGCCACTGTTTTGTAACGGATGATTCTACTGCAATGACTTGAGGCACTCCTGCCCAGTGCATGAAAACGTCCTCCATTTAGCACTTCAGGGACCAGTACAGACTTGCACTGGGGGGGCAGATTTGTACATCATTCAGCTGGTATTCTGACCTTCACTCATGACGTGTCTTTCTAGCTGTATATAGCGGTGTGTAAAGCAACGACTGCTACAGTAGCGTAGGGAAGACGTGGACGACTTCGTCTGCAGCACTGCCATGTTTGAAAAGATGCACATACAGCAAATAACCAGTTAGAACCGGACTGAACAGGAACTGCATGAACTAACTACAAAATGTCACAGCTAACTAAAGCAGTCTCACACACACACACACACACACACACACACACACACACACACACACACACACACACACACACAACAGGCTCGGGGGAAAAGTATTAAAATCATTCATTTTGAACTAATTCCAAGCTCTGAGGGGGTGCGAGGTATCCTGGGAAAGCTAGCCACACACTTCCTGCTTGCCCTCTCTTTCTCTGGCCAGTGACAGTTTTTCTTTCCCATTTTTACTCTGTGGGATAGTTGTATGTTCATCCGTTTCTGTTTGTTTGCATTAGTCATTTTAATTAGTTATGGAGTGTCACCCATCTTTCCTTTCTAACTGTTAATGACCATAGAGACAGATATGCGGGGGAGGCTAATGGCTAATGGAGCTTTTGTGATTCCAGATCTGGGGCCGAGCTGCGTTCAATAGACAGAGTGTCCAGCAAAGTCAAAGTCAACGTGACATAAATAGGTGTTGTCACAAAGCAGCTTTACACATGTCTGAGTCCCCAGAGCAGGAGGAAGAAACCTTGAGAGGATCCAGCACTTAAAAGGGTATGCGAGTCCTCCTCTGGTCGGCAAAGGACATCACGATAGCAATGTAAACATCAAACAGCTTTTCAGGGTTGTGAATACGCTGATGAATATGGATTCTTTTGAAAGTGAAACTCTATGAATCTTGAAATTGTAAAGAATATGTAAGGGGATCCCTCAGGGTTCAGTCTTGGGACCACATTTGTGTATATTGTATGATGTTGAGTATCCATTTTAACTATTTGCAGAATGCTTTTAATAGAGAGTAAGTTTAGCTTTCTTAACCAAATCCTGCATTAACTGCAGATAAAATCAAATAGACTATTAAGGATGCACACAGAGAGACCTGTTTTTTTTTTCTTATCTCTAGGAAAATGGTTGAATAAAAGAAATGTCCTCAAGGACAACAAACTCAGAGGGTTTCTACAATAATATTGAGGAATCTTAATTTTCTGACTTTTAAGCCGTGTGATGAAACTTGATTAAAGCTAAATAAACAAGGGGAAAGTGTAATTTCTACTGTTTTGCTGTTCTTTGTTAAAGAGATCTGCTCAATTTGAATGCACCCAGTCCTCCCATGCTGGCTCCTGTGTGTCATGGAGCTGTAAAGTTCATTACATATTTAGAGCCCTTAGACTCTGCTGTTTTGTGCCCTTGGTTAATTAGCATCCACAGCTTGCACATCGGTATGTTTTTATTCAAAATGGCGTTTTAGGGAGATTTAAAGGACGGCATTTATCCCGTTTACGTCTTAGAAACAGGCCGTGTGAATTTTGGTTTCATGGCAATTTTGTCCGCACCGTTCACACTTGAGTGAAAACGCTTGTTTGTTAGCTGAACAGCAGCAAGCTGAGCATAACGTTAAAGCACCTCATTACTGTCAAAGTGAATTTAACACTATTGTACACTCCATAAGATTCGTGTTGATAACTTTTTATTATTCTGTTTCATCTGTGCACATTTTCCATGATGCATGATGCACCTCTTGGACATTCACAGCTTTCTTAGACAAGTCATTGAGAGATGTACATCGCACTGAGATGAATAATTAAACACAGAAATGAACAACTCTTCCTGTTCGGTAGGATCTCTGCTGCTTTGTGATCTCTTGGATGACGTTGACTTGTACCATCATTTCTCCTGGCTCTGGTCTGGTTTTTTTTTTGTTTACTGCGATGAAGCAAGTTAGCATAATAGCTAGAAATGTTTTGTGAATGGTGATTTAGCTTGCTGTTTGTCCAGGCTCAGGTTGCTTAAAGGTAAGGTGATCGTTGGCTGGGCTGTTCTGTAAGACAGGGTGTTCAGTTCCCATCACTGGAAACCGGAGCAGCTCGTGGCTATGAACAAAGGCCACAGGCAGTGGTTGTCATTCACCACAGACCGCACGGTGTACTCACTCTGATAATGCTACTATGAGCAAACAGCACCAGCGGAACCATTCACCACAGCAGTTCGTCTTGTACCTTCCTAGGACATGCTGAAAATATGTGCCTGGGAAATGGGTTTTATGAACACCAAGACAACTTTTTTCTTCTTGTACTCCTCGAGTTGAAGTATTTATCAGTCATACCGTGATTCTGAGTTTCAGTTACTGTATGTGTTTCGCCCCCTGACCACCCACACGCATTCATTACTGCTCTCAACAGTATGAACGTCTTTATTAGAGCATGAATATTTGAATATTTAATTTGCTAGGTGTTCTTCAGACTGCACAGTGAGGTCACATGATCACCCTTAGGAAACCTTGCCCCCTCCTTAAGAACTACGGAATAAAGTGTAACATTATTTTTGCTGTACTAAATATAATATTATTATAATATTATTATTATTACAAACACATGGTACTCTTGGTTAGAGAAAGTGCGTGGACCACCTGGTGGTTGCTAAGGTATTATTGGACAGATACAGGCTATAGTTATGGTTCAAATTTGTTGGATTATAAAAACTTTTATGAACATCGTTTGTTTATCTATCTGTATTTCTGTTGTCATATGTCATATGGGATTATCTGATGGCAACATCTGAGTAACAACAATTTATCACACCGCCAGAAAACAGTAATGTTTCAAACTTTGGTGTTTAGACTGTCATGTTTTTAATCTCTTAATTAATCTCTTAATCTCTGGATTATTGCGCTCAGGTGTGGAGCGTGAAGCTGGAACAGGAAGTGGAGAAGAACAAGATCCTGTCTGAGGCCGTGCAGACCTTGGCGAGCGAGCGTCAGCTGCTCAAACAGGCCCTCGCTCACGGCAGGACGTCTCCCACGCCCAGCACGCTCACGCAGGATGAGTTCCACGACGCTCTCTGCGGTGAGTGACCCCCGGCACTGAGGACCCATCCTGCACTCTCCTACTTCCTGTCCTGTCCTGAGCACCAATCAAATGCCTGGCTTCAATAGCTGCCTCCTAGAACGCCTGTTTGTTTTACTCCATAAATTCTCATTTTTATAAAAAAGAAAACTATTTTGATCCTTTTGTTAACCTTTGTCCAAGAGGTTAAATAATGTCTAGCAGGGCTCTTAAATAGACTGTTATTAACACCAGTTATTTACCTTTATTAGATTCTGCCAATCTGGAAGACTATGTCTCTAACTTAATGTTCTAGAATTTAGAATGTTCTAGAATGTTCTGTTCCCTGTTTAAACTACAAAACACATGGGCTACAGTTTAGGTCTTTAGTCTTGCAGTTTTTGTTTAATGTAAATATACTCCAAACACATATGTCTGTGCAACAACACTGCTTCAGTGAAACATTGTTGCTTTTTAAACGAATCTGGTGTTTTATTATTATATTTATTTAAAATGTTATTCCCCCATTACGAATACTTTTTAGCCACTTAACGAATTCTCAGTTTAAAATATTTCACTTCACTCTTCAGATTTGTAACGATCACTATTTTAGCGCTCAGATCAACGTGGCTGCTGTAATTTCCTGTTGAAATAGCCCATTTATCTCTGTTTATGTTTATCTGAAAAGGAAATCAGACAGTTGGGATATTAAAGAGTCATTTAATCATTGAAGATTAAACAGCATTCAGGCGGATGGCAGATTTGTGTGTGCCTGCAGTGTGACTGCATCTTATGCCCTGTGAGTGCGGTAGGCTACACCAGTCGTCATGGCTACAGGTTTGGAGGAGGAGCCATGATCACGCCGAAACTCCCCGGTTCCTGCAGTCCTACTTTTTTAGCATCTGAGTATGAAACGGATCGCACAGTCTGTCCCAGATCTCACAGCCTGGTTAGATCTTCTGGTCTGTCGCAAAGTCAACCCTCCCAACTAGACTACACATGGCCACTGCTGGCACGCTGCCCTCAATCTTAAGTGTCAATAAATATTTCAGTGTGGTCAATATGTTTAGCGTTTTTGTTCAACTGTTTTAAATAAAGACTTGGTTTAAAACGGCCTTGTTCTGGTTATTTGTCCTCCGCAAGAAATCCTCATGTTGCCAGGTCAAATGTGTTTCACACCTTTGGCAGACAGAACGGTCTTCAAGCTGAGGTTTTGTTTTTTGGGGATGTGTTTTGTTTTTTTTTTTTTTCTCCTCCCTGCACCTCTCTACACCTCCGTGGAACAGGATCTCCCAGGTGGGGTTTCTCAGGTGCCTGGGAGCACCAGCGGTGGGTGGCTTGTGTGTTCACCAGCGGGGCGTGTTCTCACCAGCCGAGCGGGGCGACGTCACTGACACGGCCGTGCTCGTGCGCGCGCATGTGTGTGTGTGTGTGTGTGTGTGTGTGTGTGTGTGTGTGTGTGTGTGAGTGTGAGCGCGTGTGCTCTGCGCTCCTCCAGAGTCGGACTTGGATGGCATTGTGAACAGACACTCTCTGTTCGTTGGACGGTCCTGGTCGGTTGGACCCACTCGCTCGGCACGGCCTGTGACCCCCCCCACCCCTCCTCCCTGGGCCCGCCAGCATGTCTGGGGATTGTAGCCATGGTGACAAGGCCCACCGTAACGGCGTGAAGAAGCACAGGTGAGTCTCACGCGCCTGCCGGCACGCAAAGGATTAGCAGATTTGTTTGTGTGTTTGTTTGTTTTGTGTGTGTTCCACATTTGTTTGCATCTTCCTTGGTAAGTCAGAAACGGTTGTATTTTGCGTCCATAGTCTTTGTTTCCTCATTAGAAACCTATTTATTTTGTAATTGTTTACCCGTAATGAATTTTAATTGCATTCTCCCTCCTAATCGTTGATTTTCCATAAATAGCACTTGGGGGGGGGGGGGGGGGGGGGGGGGGTCATGCCTTGCCAGACCTGATCAAACTAGCTGGAGTAATCGGTACCACACGCATCGACATTTTCCTCACTGGCAAGCCCAGCTGATGCACACGCTGCTCTAATCTCTCCTCATGGTTATTGCATGAGGCTGGAATGTCAGTGGTCAGCCTCTCATCATCCTGGGTGTCGGGTAACTGTTTCCACTGTCGCCTGTTCACACGGCCTCGTGTTAATCCAGATTGGGATTGACTATGAAATTACCAATAGGACTTTTGCAGATCCTGCGTGAATATTCTGAATTTATTAATAGGCGTTGTGTGAGTGGAGCCAGGATGTGCACGTTTCAGTACAGGATGTACACGTTTCAGTACAGGATGTGCACGTTTCAGTACAGGATGTGCACGTTTCAGTACAGGATGTGCATGTTTCAGTACAGGATGTGCACGTTTCAGTCCAGGATGTGCACGTTTCAGTACAGGATGTACACGTTTCAGTACAGGATGTGCACGTTTCAGTCCAGGATGTGCACGTTTCAGTACAGGATGTACACGTTTCAGTCCAGGATGTGCACGTTTCAGTCCAGGATGTGCACGTTTCAGTCCAGGATGTGCACGTTTCAGTCCAGGATGTACACGTTTCAGTACAGGAAGTGCACGTTTCAGTACATTTTGCTGACACAGTGCTGCTGAGGATGTTGAAGTCTTCAGATAAAGCGTAGCTGTTACGTTTTCCTGTTTTCATAGATTTTCTCACGTGATGTTATTAAGGGTTCTGTTTTCTTGTCAAACACTGGCAAAATGCCAACTGTGGAACCACAACGTCCTCAGCTGCCTTCAAACATTTAGCTTTGGTCAATCAGTTTATTGGTTTCATTGGTAAATTTTTAAATTATAGTCGGATATGACATGTATGTGAATGTCGATGGGTAAACCAAAGACAAGTTCACAACTAAATCAGTGGCCTTGTCCTGATGCACTTGTGTTGGGTTCCAACATTAACCTGGACCCCAGGCAGTCAACAGGTGACGCTTTGAAACTGCAGTGACAACAGCGCCGAAACTACTGCGAATGTCATTCCTTCCCCTGTGCAGTGTCAAAGCTGCACATAACCCCAGCGTCTGACGACACTCCCCAATGTGTCCGGAGGAATCTCAGTAGTCTGAACCTCTGGACGGGCCTGGGGCAGCTACGCTGCGCGGACCTCCTGTGCTGCTAGCATAGCTTCTCAAAGCAGTCCAGCGGACTGTGAGCTGAGAGCCCCGTGCTAGCGGAGCTCAAGCAGCACATGAACTGTGGAGGAGGCCGGAGCTGCATCTGTTCACAGGTCCTTTATTATGGAGCATGTGAAGGGAAGGAGGTGGAGGTCTGGCTTGGCTGGCTGGGTTTGGCTGGCAGGGCTGATCGGTTTCAGGCTGGTGTGAAAGAAGGCTGCTCCTTCACCCTGCTGGGGCTACACAGGCATGGTGGCCAGGGCTAATAGCACTGGTGTGTTGTCTCAGAGCACTGGAGTGTTGTTTCGGACCGCTGATGTGTTGTCTCAGAGCACTGGTGTGTTGTGTCAGACCACTGGTGTGTTGTCTTAGACCGCTGGTGTGTTGTCTCAGACAGCTGGTGTGTTGTCTCAGACAGCTGGTGTGTTGTCTCAGAGCACTGGTGTATTGTCTCAGACCGCTGGTGTATTGTCTCAGAGCACTGGTGTGTTGTCTCAGACCGCTGAGCACTGGTGTGTTGTCTCAAAGCACTGGTGTGTTGTCTCAGAGCACTGGTGTGTTGTCTCAGAGCACTGGTGTGTTGTCTCAGAGCACTGGAGTGTTGTCTCAGAGCACTGGTGTGTTGTCTTAGACAACTGGTGTGTTGTCTCAGAGCACTGGTGTGTTGTCTCAGACTGCTGGTGTGTTGTTTTAGAGCACTGGTGTGTTGTCTCAGACTGCTGGTGTGTTGTCTTAGAGCACTGGTGTGTTGTTTTAGAGCACTGGTGTGTTGTCTCAGACTGCTGGTGTGTTGTCTCAGAGCACTGGTGTGTTGTCTCAGACTGCTGGTGTGTTGTCTCAGAGCACTGGTGTGTTGTTTCAGAGCACTGGTGTGTTGTTTCAGAGCACTGGTGTGTTGTTTCAGAGCACTGGTGTGTTGTCTCAGACCGCTGGTGTGTTGTCTCAGACCGCTGGTGTGTTGTCTCAGACCGCTGGTGTGTTGTCTCAGACTGCTGGTGTGTTGTCTCACACTGCTGGTGTGTTGTCTCACACTGCTGGTGTGTTGTCTCAGAGCACTGGTGTGTTGTCTCAGAGCACTGGTGTGTTGTCTCACAGCACTGGTGTGTTGTCTCACAGCACTGGTGTGTTGTCTCAGACTGCTGGTGTGTTGTCTCATAGCACTGGTGTGTTGTCTCAGACTGCTGGTGTGTTGTCTCACAGCACTGGTGCGACTCTGAGGTCTCTTGTGAAGTGTAGCTGATGTCCTAAAGATCCACCTGCAGCTGAGTGACAGGACGTGACGTGTGGTTTGTTTTGATGTCTTCACACAGAAATGCTCTTCCTGCTCCCATGTTCTCAAGAAATGACGTCAGCATCTGGAGTATCCTCAAAAAGTGTATTGGGATGGTGAGTGTTGTTTTTACACAAGTGTCATGAACATTATATAAAGAAATGAACACACAGTCTATGAAAGAACCTTTATGATCCTACTGGACCTGCCATCCTCTTCATTTTTTTAAAATGACGTCCCATCCCACTGACATGTTTATTACATCATTTCCCTTTTCATGCGTTTGCATTACATCTTTCTGAATGATTGGAATGGTGACTCCTTCTTAAATATACATGTTTATGTTGTTGCCCAGCCATGAGCAAACTGCTTTACATTTGGACTGGAGACACATTTTCTCAGTGGTGTTGCTGCAGAGTGACACTGTGTGATTCTTTGGTCATCTGTAGTACTAGGGCAACAGCTAAGACACTGAAGGGTGCAGGATGCACTCAGACAGGTAAACAAGAGACCTTTGAAAGTCTCAGACCTGTATTCCCCAAAGCAGTCATTAGTAGCTGAGAACAGTGCTGGCTGCACCTGCCTAATGCTTACTGCTTGTATCTGGGCATGTGTGTGAAGAGTGTAATCTCGTACGTCCTCCGTTAAGAGGGAGTGATCCGCCCCGACTGAAGCTTTGGTTCGGCCCTCAGTCGTGTCACAGTGATGTCACAGTGATGTCACAGTGATGTCACAACGACCCCCTTCACCCAGAAGGTAGCACAGTACCCGGGGGGAACTCAGGCCAGTCCAGGCCAATGTCTGCTGGGTGCTGGAACATAGTCAAATCTGAACTGGATGAGGGTCTATGGACTGTTTTGAAAATCTATTGTTAAGATCACATGTGAAAACATGCAAAAATGTCTTCCCTCAGGAACTGTCTAAAATTGCCATGCCGGTCATCTTTAACGAGCCCTTGAGTTTCCTCCAGCGGCTGACTGAATACATGGAGCACACATACCTTATCCACCAAGCCAACGCCTCCACAGACTCCATCCACAGGATGAAGGTAACAGAAACGTTCTGCAGAAAGAGAGCCTTGTCTTCTGTTCAGTATGGAGATCATTCATGATTAAGGCCTTCATAAATCAGCACCACTTGTCACCTGGGGTGCTTCACCCTAGCTTCTGGAGATGTCTGGAGAGTTTAGTTCTTGTTTAAGTCTAGGTTTAAGTCTAAGAACGGAGAGGCTCCTGAAGAACTGGAAGTTTGGTCATTGGTCACTGGGGCTGCACAGTGCAGGGTGACTGATCTCCAGGAAAAGGGTGGGGCCTTCCTGGTATGAACCAATCCAATGGTCAATGTGACATGACATCACAGTAGACCTCTGTAAAATTTTCATGAGGTGTGTACACGGATGCTCACGCGAGGCCTTTTCTTCCTCATTCAAAAGTACCGATGCAACATTTGTGATGTAACTTGTCCTTGTCTGCTTTTTTTGTGTTTAAAAATAAGATCTTTCTGCATATCAGGAGATGTTAGCACCTGTAAATATGCTTCACATGCTTCACACCTCAGCTGTTATGAGACTATAAGAAGAAAATTATGGTCATAAAATATTCAGCCTTTTGGTTTCTGGAGTGCGTAACGGAAAAGGGACGTTACGGTCATGTCTGTGTGCTTCCAGTGTGTGGCTGCGTTCGCCGTCTCCGCCGTTGCTTCCCAGTGGGAGAGGACAGGCAAGCCCTTTAACCCACTGCTGGGGGAGACCTACGAGCTGGTCAGGTGAGCGTGGGTCACGTGGCTTCCTCTCACGTCGCTCACCCGGGAGCGCACGCAGTCTACTGCAGGACGTTCTCCTCAGGGCATCTGTCAAACAACCGAAATAACCCGATTGGCTATTATGACAAAATTTGGTACAACTCTACTGTCTTCATGAGCTTGAAACTCTTTATGAGCTTATTTTTTGTTTTGCGGTAATATCGGATCATCTGAACAGCATTTCAGTTAGCATGACTGAAATGAATGAAGGCCCAGTAACCAGTGCTATCTGGAGCATCCTCTAACAGGGTCTGCTCTGCCCACAGAGAGGACCTCGGCTTCAGGTGGCTGTCAGAGCAGGTGAGCCACCATCCGCCTGTTAGCGCCTTCCACGCAGAGGGCCTGAAGGAAGACTTCCTCTTTCATGGCTCCATCTACCCTAAACTCAAGTTCTGGGGAAAGAGCGTGGAGGCAGAGCCCCGGGGCATCATCACCCTGGAGCTGCCCAAGTAAGCGCTTCAGCCTGGGTTCTGGGGGGCACACGCACCTCCCGCTGCCTACGGGTTGCCAGCGGAGAACTGTGATCTGCTCGACAATAAATACAAAGCAGAGCGTGTCCATATGCAGAAACAGACCCATTCTCAGATATTATTTAGAGAAGAAAACGCATCGCTTTGTTCATGATTAGTATATCGAATATTCATATACTGTTTTACCAACCCTTGTGTTTTGTTAAATGGTTTGTTCCATCATCCTGTCTGTGGTGCATTCGCTCACTTAAACATTCGTTTCTTTTTGCCCAGACACAATGAAGCGTACACTTGGACCAACCCCACGTGCTGCGTCCACAACATCATCGTTGGGCAGCTGTGGATAGAACAATATGGCAACGTGGAGGTCCTAAACCATAAGTAAGGACCAGGAAACGTCCCAGAAGTTCATGACCGAGTCCCCTTTAGATATGTGAACTTCTCCTGCCGTTTCTTTCTAAAAACCTTTCTAATGGGCCTCAGTTTAAGGGGCACTTCCTAATTTTTTGGCCACTTTTGGCCTAATTATAAACAGACCTCTGGAGGATCGCTGCCCATTTTTAAGAAGCTTTTAAGAAGTATTTTGATTTTAAGGACCTCTTCCCAAAAGCAAAATGACTTCTCTCATCTTTGAACAGGACTGGGGAAAGGTGCAATCTGACCTTCAAGTCATGTGGCCTCTTTGGTAAAGAGTTACACAAGGTGGAGGGTTATATCCTCAACAAAAGGTACAGAAATTACTTACCTGTGTTCACCTTTTCATTTGTACATAAATAAACACTGAAGCGAGTTTGTTTGTTTTATGCCTGCACTAGAAACCGTGTATCCCACAGATTGACTACTCAATATTTTGGGCTATGCACTTTGTATGTAAATGCTGTAATGCTTGGCTGAAGTGACAAATTAATGATCTCACCCCATCAAAAGTGACGGAGCACAAATCGAGCACTTACAGTAGAGGGTGTTCAAATCCTGCCTCTGTGAGGAAAATGTAGCCCTGATAATGTGTGATTTCTCAGTCATGTTAACTTCTCTCACTTTCTCTAAGATTGAACCACACTAGCAATTCTGTGTGGAGTTCTCTGTAAAAGCCTGGAGTTCAGTCTACATATTGTCTAGATATTGTCAAAATTTGTCTACATATTGCTAATGAAAGTGAACCCTGGCCTGGTGTGCTGCTGTGGCCAGAGCCAGGTGAGGAGTTTGGACAGAGGTGTGCTTCCTACTGCTCCTGTGACCTTAACACACCATCTCGCACCATCTCGCAGCAAACAGAAGATCTGCGCCATTTACGGCAAGTGGACGGAGTGTCTGTACACGGTGGACCCAACTGCGTTTGACCTTCACAAGAAAGCAGACAAGAAAGAGGAGAAGAAGAGCAGCAAACAGGTGTGGTGTTAGACCAGTGTATCAGACCTTTCTGCATCATCAGACCTTTCTGCATCATCAGACCTTTCTGCATTACGGCAGTTTTCACTTAGCTCAACTGAAATGAATATGAATTTAGCGCTTCTGAGTTATTATCAGCATAATAGTGCAGAGGAGGGTTTGATGTCATCGTGATGTCATAAACCCCTGTAAAAAAAAGTAACCCATCATTTCTTCTGGCTTGTGTCATTTTGTAAACGTAAAGGAAGATGAATGCGTTTATGTTGTTGCGTTAATTGTCATGCACAGATTATAGTGTCACACGCAGCAGCCATAGCTACATCAGCATGATAATGTCTCCAGGCTTTTACATAATGCTATATATATATATATATATATATATATATATATATATATATATATATATATATATATATATATATATATATATATGTACACACACTGAGATGATATTGTCCTTGTTCTCCTTCCTCCAGTGCTCTGTGGATGAGGAACCCGAGGAGATGCCTCCTCCCGAGGCCGAGACCGTGGAGGTCATCCCAGGCAGTGAGCTGATCTGGAAGATATCACCCCGCCCAGAGAACTCTGCTCAGGTGAGAACCACACCTGACCACATCTTCTCTGAACCGTTGTGGAGTACTTTCATTAGTGTGCGTCATGATTTATAACAGCAGTGGGCCAAATTGATCAGACTTCACAAGAGCGCTGACCTTGGGACCTTTAGCCAAGCATTTAATGGACTGTAATCGGAGCCATTTAAAACTGCTGAAGAGCTGAAGCTGGTTCATAAGATGACTCTATCTGCCCGACCACTGATCTAGGGTCAGTCGTGATGAAACAGTGAGGCAGACGCCAAGGCTCGAGCTCCATTGAGGTTCTGCAGTGTTCTCATCCTCGTTGAGGTGGAGACTGCATTAGGCAGGCCAGTCTGCACAGGTCTGCATAACGCTGAGGGGGACTCCTGACAGACCTGCCTGGCATCCCTGCCCTGTTAGCCATGGCATGAACAGGGTGTGTGTGTGTGTGTGTGTGTGTGTGTGTGTGTGTGTGTGTGTGTGTGTGTGTGTGTGTGTGTGTGTGTGTGTGTCTGTGTGTGTGTGTGTGTGTGTGTGTGTGTGTGTCTGTGTGTGTGTGTGTGTGTGTGTGTGTGTGTGTGTGTGTGTGTGTGTGTGTGTGTGTGTGTGTGTGTGTGTGTGTGTGTGTTTGGCTCTCTTGCAGTACTACGCCTTCTCCACATTTGCCATGCAGCTAAACGACGTGGACGAGGGCATGAAGGGGACCATCCCATCCACGGACAGCCGCCTACGGCCCGACATCCGAGCCCTGGAGAATGGAGACATAGGTAAAGCGGCAGGGCCCGTATGGGCAGTGCTGTCGGCTGGACGCCTTTCACTATTATAACCTGCTAAAAGTGCAGTAAATCCTATAGGGAAAGACACACCACAAAGGGTTTCTTTCTGGATCTTTCTGAATGTGTGGCTATTGTTTCACCCATTTCTCTGTATGTTATAAAACTTTCTTGGAAATATTCTTTATAATTAACAGTGCTCTATGACTACTCAGAGGAATTTTGCCGTTGTTTGTGTGAACTCTCGAACAGCTCACAACACTTTTGTCTGTGTCAATTATATTCATACAGAGATTGGTAATTATATTCATACTGAGATTGGCACGCTAAGATTTTTTTTCCAACCACTAGTTCAGTATGTGAAACTGAATTCCTTTTTCTCCCTAAATTATCTACATTTCTTCACTCAGACTCAGGAAAGTAGATCCTGTAAGTTGGTGCTGTGGGATGGCAGAGATGGAGGTGGTTTAGCTGCTGGTCAGCACCATTATCACTAGAGGCAAAGTCCAGGAAAAGTGTACAAATGAAGCTCCCCCTCCGTTTCAGATCTGGCCAGTGCCGAGAAGAAGCGTCTGGAAGAAAAACAGAGAATTGCTCGGAAGAACCGCTCCAAATCGAGTGACGAGTGGAAGACAAGGTGGGTGTATCTGTATCTGCCCCTCCCCCGCTATTAGCTGTTAACCCACTTTAACACGCCCCTCCCCCGCCGTGAGCTGTTAACCCACTTTAACACACCCCTCCCCCGCCGTGAGCTGTTAACCCACGCAGTCCTGCTGTGTTTTTAACACGCCCCTCCCCCGCCGTGAGCTGTTAACCCACGCAGTCCTGCTGTGTTTTTAACACACCCCTCCCCCGCCGTGAGCTGTTAACCCACGCAGTCCTGCTGTGTTTTTAACACACCCCTCCCCCGTCGTGAGCTGTTAACCCACGCAGTCCTGCTGTGTTTTTAACACACCCCTCCCCCGCTGTGAGCTGTTAACCCACGCAGTCCTGCTGTGTTTTTAACACACCCCTCCCCCGCCGTGAGCTGTTAACCCACGCAGTCCTGCTGTGTTTTTAACACACCCCTCCCCCGCCGTGAGCTGTTAACCCACTTTAACACACCCCTCCCCCGCCGTGAGCTGTTAACCCACTTTAACACGCCCCTCCCCCGCCGTGAGCTGTTAACCCACGCAGTCCTGCTGTGTTTTTAACACGCCCCTCCCCCGCCGTGAGCTGTTAACCCACGCAGTCCTGCTGTGTTTTTAACACACCCCTCCCCCGCCGTGAGCTGTTAACCCACGCAGTCCTGCTGTGTTTTTAACACACCCCTCCCCCGTCGTGAGCTGTTAACCCACGCAGTCCTGCTGTGTTTTTAACACACCCCTCCCCCGCTGTGAGCTGTTAACCCACGCAGTCCTGCTGTGTTTTTAACACACCCCTCCCCCGCCGTGAGCTGTTAACCCACGCAGTCCTGCTGTGTTTTTAACACACCCCTCCCCCGCCGTGAGCTGTTAACCCACTTTAACACACCCCTCCCCCGCCGTGAGCTGTTAACCCACTTTAACACGCCCCTCCCCCGCCGTGAGCTGTTAACCCACGCAGTCCTGCTGTGTTTTTAACACACCCCTCCCCCGCCGTGAGCTGTTAACCCACGCAGTCCTGCTGTGTTTTTAACACACCCCTCCCCCGCCGTGAGCTGTTAACCCACGCAGTCCTGCTGTGTTTTTAACACACCCCTCCCCCACCGTGAGCTGTTAACCCACGCAGTCCTGCCGCCGTGCTTTAACACACCCCTCCCCCGCCAGTGTCCTAACACACGTACGATGACCCCTGTAAGCTCTTCAGTGACCTAATCCTGTGGAAGATATATATATTATAATAGTGCACCAGGGGGATCAACCTTACTGGTTTAATTACACCAGTAATTAAATCCCCACACCAAGAGTATTTCACTGCTTCATGTTGTATTAAGCATCCGTGTTATATTTGAATACTGTCTTTAAAGTAACGAATGATTGATGTACTTATTTAATTTCATCTTTGGACCAATGAATGGATGTAATAATCTCCCCTGTACGTCACTACTGTCTGACAGAGTGCTCCTACCCACCCTCACTACTGTCTGACAGAGTGCTCCTACCCACCCTCACTACTGTCTGACGGAGTGCTCCTACCCACCCTCACTACTGTCTGACGGAGTGCTCCCACCCACCCTCACTACTGTCTGACGGAGTGCTCCCACCCACCATCACTACTGTCTGACAGAGTGCTCCCACCCACCATCACTACTGTCTGACAGAGTGCTCCTACCCACCATCACTACTGTCTGACAGAGTGCTCCCACCCACCATCACTACTGTCTGACAGAGTGCTCCTACCCACCATCACTATTGTCTGACAGAGTGTTCCTACCCACCCTCACTACTGCCTGACAGAGTGCTCCTACCCACCCTCACTACTGCCTGACAGAGTGCTCCTACCCACCATCACTACTGTCTGACAGAGTGCTCCTACCCACCCTCACTACTGTCTGACAGAGTGCTCCTACCCACCCTCACTACTGCCTGACAGAGTGCTCCTACCCACCATCACTACTGTCTGACAGAGTGCTCCTACCCACCCTCACTACTGTCTGACAGAGTGCTCCTACCCACCCTCACTACTGTCTGACAGAGTGCTCCTACCCACCATCACTACTGTCTGACAGAGTGCTCCTACCCACCCTCACTACTGCCTGACAGAGTGCTCCTACGCACCCTCACTACTGTCTGACAGAGTGCTCCTACGCACCCTCACTACTGTCTGACAGAGTGCTCCTACGCACCCTCACTACTGTCTGACAGAGTGCTCCCACCCACCATCACTACTGTCTGACAGAGTGCTCCCACCCACCATCACTACTGTCTGACAGAGTGCTCCCACCCACCATCACTACTGTCTGACAGAGTGCTCCCACCCACCCTCACTACTGTCTGACAGAGTGCTCCCACCCACCATCACTACTGTCTGACAGAGTGTTCCTACCCACCATCACTACTGCCTGACAGAGTGCTCCTACCCACCATCACTACTGTCTGACAGAGTGCTCCTACCCACCCTCACTACTGCCTGACAGAGTGCTCCTACGCACCCTCACTACTGTCTGACAGAGTGCTCCTACGCACCCTCACTACTGTCTGACAGAGTGCTCCTACCCACCCTCACTACTGTCTGACAGAGTGCTCCCACCCACCATCACTACTGTCTGACAGAGTGCTCCTACCCACCCTCACTACTGCCTGACAGAGTGCTCCTACCCACCCTCACTACTGTCTGACAGAGTGCTCCCACCCACCATCACTACTGTCTGACAGAGTGCTCCTACCCACCCTCACTACTGTCTGACAGAGTGCTCCCACCCACCATCACTACTGTCTGACAGAGTGCTCCTACCCACCATCACTACTGTCTGACAGAGTGCTCCTACCCACCCTCACTACTGTCTGACAGAGTGCTCCTACGCACCCTCACTACTGTCTGACAGAGTGCTCCTACGCACCCTCACTACTGTCTGACAGAGTGCTCCTACCCACCCTCACTACTGTCTGACAGAGTGCTCCTACCCACCCTCACTACTGTCTGACAGAGTGCTCCTACCCACCCTCACTACTGTCTGACAGAGTGCTCCTACCCACCCTCACTACTGTCTGACAGAGTGCTCCCACCCACCCTCACTACTGTCTGACAGAGTGCTCCTACTCACCATCACTACTGTCTGACAGAGTGCTCCCACCCACCATCACTACTGTCTGACAGAGTGCTCCTACCCACCATCACTACTGTCTGACAGAGTGCTCCTACCCACCATCACTAGTTCATGTTTTATATTCATCTGCCTGCTTCTGTTTTTCTTTTCTTTTTGTGTCAAACAAGAAGCTCGTGTGCTGGCCCCAGGTTTGAGCTCTGTGCCTCTGTGTGATTGCTGTGATCTCTCTCTTTGGGTTCTATATCAGGGTGTCAGACCCAGAACGGGTGTCAGACCCAGAACGGGTGTCAGACCCAGAATGGGTGTCAGACCCAAGACAGGAGTCACACCCAGAGCTTTTATGTAGCAGCACTCCTAATATCCAGTACTCATGGACATTCAGACGTCATTGAAATATCCTTCCAAACCCCATTCAACTCCTATTAAGATCCAACTTACCCCCATTCATGGGTTGTGATAGTAAAAATAAGACCTTTTTTCTGTTTTCCAGAGTGTGTTACATGATAAAGTGCAAAAGTGGGAATGGGAGAAGGGAGAGAAGTGGTTTGTTTGGTCCTCTGGAGCTGGAGGAGTGAACCCTACATAAAAGACGAAAGAATAGGTTCAGTTTCTGAGGTGAAAACGACTCTATGTGAAGTGTTTCTTTTCCACCCCCGTCTGGCTTGGTGTGGAAATGCAGTGGTGGAT
Organism: Brachyhypopomus gauderio; assembly: GCF_052324685.1. Taxonomy (NCBI): domain Eukaryota; kingdom Metazoa; phylum Chordata; class Actinopteri; order Gymnotiformes; family Hypopomidae; genus Brachyhypopomus; species Brachyhypopomus gauderio. The sequence continues at coordinate 5,012,518 of NC_135224.1, forward strand.
GTGTTAGTCCTATGACACATACACACACACACACACACACACACACACACACACACACACACACACACACACACACTTGTTTTTCACACTTGTAAAGTCCTGCAAGCTTGTGGAGCGGATGAGAGGGCCCGGTGCAGGACGTGAAAGGCGGAACCTCCCACCCGCTCGCGACCCGCTGGGTCCGCCTGACCTCGGTGTGACGTGTCGTCTCTACAGGTGGTTCGCTCAAGGCACCAACGTCCACAACGGGGGCCAGGACTGGCTCTTCTCCGGCGGCTACTGGAGCAGGAACTACCCCCAACTACCTGACATATACTAACTCCAACTCCTCCACGATACCTCCGTGCGTAATGCACCCCTGTGCACACCAACTGCGATAGCCAATCCCAGAACCAACACGCCAGGGCTTATATTGACCTATCAACACGAGGCCATCCGGTGGGGGCGTGGCCTGTTGAACAGTCGAGTGTACTTGATCCCCCTGTTAACTTGAGAATGTAAATGGTTTCATGACTGATGATGATGATGGTGATAACGACGATGACGAGTGGCACAACTCAGCCAGGGCCGCCCCTGGCCTCTGATACACCCTTAAGCACACGTGGTTTTCCTGTTTACAACCACCTTATACGGTACACTGCAACTAGAGACGGTTGGACACAGCAGTCTTTCTTTAATGTGCAGTTTGTGAGGTGAAGTGTGTTTGTGTGTGTGTGTGTGTGTGTCCAGAAACTTGCATTTCAACTTTGAAGTAATAATTTATATACGTATCATAGAGTTATATTTCAGTAGTTGTAGCAGGCAACATTGTAAATAGTAACGGGACAGATTAGATCTGTTTAGACTTGAATTAACTGAATAGAATAAAAAGTCTTCTTTAGGTGATGAAGAAATTGCTTCATAGTTGTAGTGATCTAAGTCTGTTGCTTTACAGTGCATAACAACAGATTAGATATTACAGGTAAATTTGAAAGGGGAGTTCTTCATATCCAGAATAAACTTAATCCTGGACTAACAAGAATCTTTGCCTTATTCTGTCTTTAGCCCAGTGCTAAATTTAATCTGGGTTTTAATGAACTGGCCCTAAAACAGCAAGAAAACAATTTAGTAGTTACAAATAGTTGTAGACACGATTAAGAATGTAGTGTAGTTATTAATGAGTATTGAGACCATCTTGAAGGTCTAGTCAGGGCAATGTGTGTTGCCTACTGACCAACCCACCAGAAATGTCCTTTGGACTTTGTTTGTGTTGTTGCTGTTGTTGTTGTTGGGTTGCTGATTCAATGTGAAATTCAGTCAAATACTTATAAAATTACATTTTAGAAACATTGTCTGTGAAAAATATGAAATGGGGGGGATACATAAAATGAACAGTAACATTATGTAATAATCTTATGTAGGCTACACTAAAAGCTTTTTGAACTATGCAAATGATGATTGTCATGGCCGCGTGTGGTCTGAACATGCTTTTACTGACATCATTACTCGTTGGGTTAGCTCTAGAAAACCGGCCAGTTCTGAATCCTCTTGAAAATGAGCTGCGGTCTCAGTTGTGTCGGTATGATCACAACTACAAGTGACCTCCGCAGCAGAAACTCCATACACAGAGAGTTGATTGGATAAATTCACCTTATACCTCACTCCAGACCAGGGTATGACCACAGTATGCCTACCTGTGGTAACCTCTGTAAAGTGTGGCTATGCATTCTGTAATTCTGGAGACTCCACGTTTGATCCCTGCACAAGCATGTTTTTAACTGTACTGTAAAATCTTTGCAAACCTAAATCGGTTGTTTGTATTGTTGCTAAATAAAGGCTTCCTCTTCTCTAAAATAAACCTGCTGCTTGGTCTCATTAGAGTGAAACATCACGAGGTTTGGTTTGCTGTTTTAGGATCTGGTCATTGTACAGGTGGTCCAGAGTGAGATCAGCCTCACTGAAGAGGACCAGCGAGAACATTGGACACGTTCCTCAGGGAACAACTGTCTCCGGCACATAGTCACTGGACACAGAGGGAACAGCGTGTTCGCTGGGATCATTCATGTCCATTATGTCCAGTCATCTCAGGTTTCTCATTACCATCCTGGTGCTAAAAACTGCTTCAAGAGCTTCAAGAATGAACCTTGGCCAATAATGTATCTGCCCTTTCTTCAAAAAATTCAAGAACAAAACTTGGCCAATAATGTATCTGCCCTTTCTTCTATAGAACCAAATCCAGCAAGTTCATAATCAAAGCAAGTGCACGACAGAAAACAAAGAAGTCAATTATAATATTTGATACAATAGTGAAACCATGAGTAATAGATAATTTCCCCCACATTCTTCCCTCTGGCTTAGACACAAAGAGGCTCTTAACGTACTGTTACTGGCACCAGTGGATCAAGGGCCCCCGGCCTGGTTCAGACCAGGTCAGATGGTTCGTTTAATCCTGGTGCAGCTCACCTGAACCTCGGGCCTTCTGCAGGTGTGAGGATGAACAGCTGTCACTCCACAGGCTAGGAACACACAAATCTGGCAAAGAAAGCGTTAAGAGGCAAAGAATATAAGGACCTAAAAAAACAACGGATTACAGGATCCTGGATCCTTATTTACTGTAGCAGAGTCTCATCTGGTGTACTGGTTGCAGAACACAAGTTTTTGTTGCTCAGCAGGACAAAGAGGTCCTACTGTTTACTGTCTGAGCAGATACAACGCTGCTACTACCCCCAACGTCTCCTACAGGTTCCTTCACACTCTCTTGACTTGATGTCCTGATGGGAGACTCCTTCGGTCCCGTGGTTTGAGATGAACGCTTCATGGAAACATCAGATCCCAAGGACATTGCTCTTGTAATTATCGCGTCCTCTTGAAGGCAGCAATCACTTGAAACGACATGCTTGTTCCTCGGGCGAGTCTCTTCGCTACTCGGGCTGCACATTGAATTTGTCCCGTGGAGGTTTTCACCACACCACTGGCTCTGGAACATTCTGGAACATTTGCACCGTTGTTGTGTCCGCTGCTTGCTGTGTTGTGTTCGGTTGAATGGATGTGGTGCTTAGACACCAGGTGTAGGTTGTATCTATGGGAGTGCAGGTATGTACAGGTTGTGTGAGGATGTGTGTATATGTGTGGAGGTGTATGTGTAGATTCACAAATTCATGCGCAGAGGTTGGTATAACAGTAAATCTCTCTGAACAACCTGGTAATTTGACCCTGGGCTACCATAATAATTATGACATTGGATTTACCCATATTAAATATTATATATTGCTCTCCTCAGCATGCGTTTGCGCCTCCTTATCACTCTACGAGTGCGGTGTTACAGTCCTTTTGTGTCTCTGATGCCTCTGGAGATGTTTTTACAGACGTTCTCGTTCAAGGCCTTTGCTGCTTCTCCACACGCTGTCCTCTTGGTCCGTCTTCCTGGTTTGCTGTCTCATTTGCGGGTGTCCCAGACAACCCCTCGTGAAGCTGGTCTGAGTGGGAGCAAGCAGTCGACGTCTCCGTGCAGGAGCCTCGGAGATCCACGTCCTCAGAAGACGCCAGGACACCAATCTGCTCACTGATTACAGCACCGATCTCAGTCTCCAGGGCCGGACAAGGAATTTCTCCAGAGACACCAGGCTCGTTGGCAATGTTAAAAGCACCACCCGGTGTGGATGGAGTCATTTCTTCATGGGTTATCTCCTACATGATGTCCACCTGACGTTTAGGGAAGTCAGACCATGCTGATGAAAAAATCTCCCTATGGAGTTACTTCTACGGAGCTTCCAAACAGGAAGTGTGAAGTAATCATCCGCAAGTTAACTTTAAATTGCACAGCATGCATTAATGTTTTTGTGAAGCTGCAATTCGATAAACATCAACGCATCATTCTCCCTGTTTCAGATGATTGCTTTTGGAGAATTTCAGTGAGAGAAACAAGACTCACACTGTCTTTGGGGTTGTGTGTCTATAAAATCAAAGTTAGACAAAGCATCAAACCAGCTAAGGTGCTGGAAAATACAGGACTGAGTGTCAATTACACAAGTTTCTGACAGTTGTGTGAAATTGTAATATATATATATATATATATATATATATATATATATATATATATATATATATATATATATTACAATTTAGTATAGTATATAATATATATATATATATTACAATTTAGTATAGTATATACTATACTAACTAGTATATATATAATATATATATATACATTACAATTCAGTATATATATATATATATATATATATATATATATATATATATATATATATATATATATATATATATATATATATAGTGCTATACTGATACGGATATCACAGCTGCAGCTGCCATAGACACAAATGTCCAGGAGCTCCTTCGTCATGAGCTGTGTGCCAGACAAGATCTCATAAGATCTCAGTGGTGAGATCTTTGTGGAGCGCCATCCCAACAGAGGAGCTGTATTGTGATTTGTGATCTCTTGTGCTCTCCACAAGAGAACGTGGTGCAGGGATTGGCAGTAACAAAAAAGAGAATTAAAGATTATTTGAGTTTACGGTATTGACATATTGACATGGTATGGTATTGACATTGATATTACTGTGGACTGATACTGTTTCCTATCGCTGGCTAATATCTCCCCCTAGTGGAATACCCTGGAACAGCACAGTGGAACAGCACAGTACATGGTTATGTGAATGTACTGTTTTTACTGCATGGTGGGTAATTATGGGCAACACCTTCCCAAGGTGATAGACCTCGGGTCGTAATAATCTTCTTTCTTTTCTTGTGTAAAGCACTTTGAATTGCCAGTGTGTATGAAATGTGCTATATAAATAAACTTGCCTTGCGCTTCACTGTCTTGCAATATTATGCAGTCTTTGTATGCAGTGATTTCATTTTCTCCTGTCTGGTCTCGAAACAGGAAAGTCCTGTTTCGTATGTTGCACGGAGGTCCTGGAAAACCCATATTTCATTAAAATTGATACGCTCCTTTGCATGGATGGTAAACATGTTTTTGATTGGTTGATTCTTGAAACCCTTTCTGATTGGCCACTGCCTCTAAGGGTGCGGTCCAGGTGGGCCATCATCTCAGTATAAGGAAGGAACTCCCTCCTCTGCAGGCTGGTCACAAAGAAGTAGAGTCCATGATGATGTTCTGGAGATGAAGCTTGTGGGCCTATTCTGCACCGGGTCTGGTCATCCCTGAGTGCTACAGTTAAACACAAACGCAGGTACATCTGGGTAATAATCATTGTGTGTAATCCGCACACAATTTGTGAACAAAACATGCCCATATATCTGTGAGAAGAGTCTGATTTATTCTCTACAGATTCAGACAAAATTAATTACAAAGCTAATCTAGTGAACCCTCCACCCCCAAGACTTGATTTTAATTAAATTAGTAATCAGGTCTGTAAAAAAGTATTTAAACACCAAACACTGACTAATCACAGTTGAACTCCACAGATGACACCTCACTTACTTGACTATTGTAAGACAACTGAGAACATCTTTGTAATGAAAACTCTTCCCTGCCAAACACACCGCTATGTGATTACAGAAGTTCAGATGGACTAGTCAATTTTTTCTTCAGAGCAATCAAAAACATACTTTGCTTTATTATTTACGTACATGCAACACTTCCATACTCCAGGATTGCTGTTTGTGTTGCTCAGGGTCAGATGGAGTCCGGGACGAAAGCTTGGTTGCTCCTGCAAGTCTCTGGAGCAGATGATCATGCGTGGACGCACATGGAGCAGCGTGGTCACCAGACTCTCAGACGGAGAACCTCTACAGGCCTGTGCTCCATGGCTCTGGGCTTCCACACTAGGGGCTTGGACCATGGACGTGGGTGTGGACCTGCAAACTGAACAAGACACGCCTCCAGACTCTTCTCAGTGGTCCCCAGGTGCTCAAGACACGCCTCCAGACTCTTCTCAGTGGTCCCCAGGTGCTCAAGACACGCCTCAAGACTCTTCTCACTGATAACCAGTTGCTCAAGGAAACTTCCACCATACATTGGTCCACAAGCCCTTCGCTTTTGTTCGGGCAGACTGAAGAACCAGCTAACATTTGCACATCATTCTTCTCATATTAATAATAAATTCTTGCTTAAATTATAAATATGATCAGGTTATTGAAGATTGTGCTTCAGCACAAACATGAGAACAGCTATTTACTGGCTAATTTTGTTGAATTATCTGAATACTCTATTACAACTAAGCTTTTGTTTTGGGAGGAAGCAATTTATCATATTTAACATGCCCTTGAGAGTGAAAAGGGTTTGGATGAACTATTGTAAGCATTTTAAATAACATTTTAATTTACTTTATTAGATATGTTGGTGATATGATAAAATCAACCATATAGAAAATTAAAGTAACTTAGTAAAACTAAAGGTAGCAACTCAAGACTTCTTAGAAGTTATTTTATGGATGATTTATAAGGCTAATAGGAAGCACCCTAGTCCTAATGTTGAGATTTTGCAGTATCAAGTTTATCAGTGGAGTCTTGCTGTATGTTCAGTACAGCTCAGGAAAAGTCCTCCGGTGGCCAACCCACCAGTCAACCACAGCTGGTCTTACAGATTCTACACATGCTAGAGTGACTGAATGACATTTTATAAACACTAGAGATGTATGGGTCATTTCTCTGTCCGATGACTATCTGACAACCTTTGGCCCTTTCACCTACTAATGCAACTACTGTATTGGACACCTCAAACACACTTTGCAAATGGATTCTTGTTCATTAGAACACAAGAAGTCTGTGCATACTGGACCACACCTGTAGTCTGCACATCAGTGATGTGTGTTTAAGCAAAAGACACACGTATGTAGGAATGTAGATATAGATCCGTTAATCTGATGGTACCACCTCAATAAATGACAAAAAACAACAATACAATGCAATTATCTTATTGTCTCTGAGACAAAGTCACACATAACATCAGCAAATTGCAAATGAAGTTGTTCCTCTTAAGCGATCTGCCTGCCAAAGCAATCTTGTCTGATGTGGCCCGCTGAATGTGCCCTGTTGAGTGTAACGCAGGCACAATGTAAAACACAGGCATGTGAAATAACACTGAAAATCACACACACGTGAACATTTACTCACAATTTAAAATCAGCTCTCACTGTTCTTCTGTATCTGCAGGTTGTCCAGTTGAGAAATCTACGCACACAATTCATTACCGACATACAGCAGTAAATGCAACAGTGATTTCAACAATAACAAATATACTAAAGTGTATCGTGAAACAATTGTCTTGTTTCATGCAAAGTAACTTTAAAATTTTGAACCAAGAAACAATTAAAATACTTAAATACTAAGATGAAGCTTTTTTTTACCGAACAGTTTGATGACTTACTTTCTATGCAGACTTTGATGGACCACTCCATATTGACCGCTGACCCAGGGGCCGTCGGCTGGCTGCTTTGTCCAGGCTCGGGTGTGTTCTCGGTCGGGTAGAGCACACACACGGCGCCAGGCGAGTGACCGCTGGACCCGTCCGTGCCCATCGTCTGTAAAATCAGGCTGCTGGAGCCGCCATCACAGAGGCTCTGGAGTGGAAATGTGAGCGAAAGAAAACCGGGCACGTGCGCCGTCCTGTCGGATGAAACCGGAGACGTCTTCGTTCTCACGCAAGCCCCGTCTGCTGGGCCAGGGAGTGGATCTTCACCTGCAGGGTGGTCTCCTTCAGTCGCAGGTGTGTGGTTTGGTCTACTTACAGACTCGTCCGTGGCCGTCGTTGTGAGCTGGAGCGATTTGAATGTTTGTCCATTTTGACATTCGCTGAGGTTCAGCTCAGGACCGGCGAGGGAGTCCAAACAAACGTGGTCGCCGGACCGTGGAGATGTCGGCTCCTCCAGAGGAGATGTTTCCACATCAGTAGCCAGGGTGGAGACCTGGATGACAGACCCTCCTGAGGGGGTGACGTGGCCCGTGGAGGTTGGAGCACCTTCTTCTTGCTCCTGCTCGTCCACCCCTGCATAACATGTAGAAAGCACCAGTATCAGAATACTGTAACATTTCACATTTTCACACAGTCTATTACAGATGCACTTTTAACATTCTGAAGTGCGTATTACAAAGTCACTTCTCGTGTGCACTCTCTCCTGCTCTCACTGTAGCCCAAGAGCATTGTGGGTAGATTCCTTCCACAGACCTGGTAAGATGGGCTCTTCCTTTGTCCCCTGGATCCCAACAGGTCTGGGATCAGTGTGGAAATGTCCTCGATCTCCTGTCAGTCCTGCTGTCTGTAGCCCACCACATGGACTTGGTACAGACGTCATATCAACATTCACTTTTGGTGGAGCTAAAAAACCAATATCAAAGATGTCAAGATGTCAGGATATGCAATAGTTCAACTGTGTAATAGTGAGTAAGAGTGCAGGGATGATGTAATATCCTGCTGGAGGTGAAAGGTTAAATGATAAATGCAGGATCTACACTCACACGGCTGCTGTGTTAGCTGGTTGGGAAATGACAATGACAGGTCCTCTATCAGCTTGTTTCTCTCAGCTAGCGCACTCTGGATGCTCAGAGGAGAAGAGCTGGCCGGTTTAGTAACTTTCAACTGAGGCTGGAAGTCTGTGCTGCTGGGATGCATGAACACTGCTGGATCTGCTGGGACTGCCGGCTCTCCTGGATCTGCTAGATCTGCTGGACCTACTAGATCTGCTGGGTCTGCTAGATCTGCTGGACCTACTAGATCTGCTGGATCTGCTGAGTCTGCTAGATCTGCTGGACCTACTAGATCTGCTAGATCTGCTGGACCTACTAGATCCGCTGGATCTGCTAGATCTGCTGGGTCTGCTAGATCTGCTGGGTCTGCTAGATCTGCTGGCTCTGCTGGACCTACTAGATCTGCTGGGTCTTCTGGACCTGCTAGATCTGCTGGATCTGCTGGGTCATTTCTCTGGAACCTTTCAGGTGTTGGTTTGCTTAAATATTGCCTCGTAGGCGTTGTGGTAAAATGTTCCTCGGACACTTCATGCACATCAGCCAGTACTGATGTCAGGTCATTCTCCAAAGCAGGACTGGATAGGTCTGTATCAGAGGAACAAATGTAGTCTATATTATCTACAAAGCATGTGTGCAAACATATGGATCCATCAATAAACACTAAAAAGGCTAAAAGCCATTAAATAAATTGTTAGCAGTCCCTATGAACAAAACAGCATTAACGGAAAAAAAAACCCACTAATAAAATAATACAACAGCTGGTGTTTTTTTCAAAGTAGTGCTAACAAGTCCTCCTTAGGTAATGTTTCTGACAGCACAATCTGTCAAACATGTATCCTAGTTTGGATGGCCCAACCTTCATGAGAACAACATTATATCATATGGCAACGCAAGAGCCTTTACAGATAACTGTGTTTCACCATAGGCCAGAGGCGGAGCATCAAACGATGTGTCATCAGAGCAAACTGCAGTCGTGATTGGCTCCAGACAAGGAGCAGGCTCCTCCCCCCCAGACATCACAGGTGTTTCATCCTCACAAGTATTAAGTGCTAAAGGCAAAAAACAGAACAGAACATTCTGAGACTCAATATTATGGGGATGTGAATATATATATATATATATATATATATATATATATATATATATATATATATATATATATATATATATATATATATATATACAGTATATATAGATTTAAAAAATAAACAAAAAGTATGAGATCGCATGGTTGTAACTTCTCTACATATTGTATTTTAGCAGCAACTCATTGCAGGTTTCACTGTATGTAAATGTGTTTCATCATGTAATCTATAACTTAACACCATCTACCATTAAAATAGCTTCACCTAAGTTAAGATGTTCCATACCAAGTCCAGGACCTGTGCCATGCTGTGGAGGTTCACTGCTTACAAGAACTTCACCATCACTCAGGTGCTCATCTCTTGATGAACGCTGCTCGGCCACATGTTCCCTCATCCCCTGGTCCGCAGGGCCAGTGTGCCACGACACAGAAGGCCCACCACCAAGATCCTCCACAGACTCGAAGGCAACACTAGATGCTTTTTCAAGAGGTTGGTCAGCTTTTAGGGATACACTACAGCACTGGTTGGTGGATGCTCTATTGCTCAGAGTCTTTTCCTCAGTGACGTCCTCACCCAAACGCAGCACAGATGCCGGTGTGTTTGGTTCAGCAGTAGCGAAGTCCACAGTCGTTCCCTTCTGCTCAGGATTGTGTTTCTGAGACAGGTTCTCCACAGACATGCGCAGTGTCTCGTCGACATTATCTGTCGCTGGAGTTCCTTCCCACGTTTTCCTGATATCGTGGGCTGAAAGCTGGTCGAGCATTGTACACACTACACACCTGGCAGCTTCTAGCTCTGTGATCGCTGTTGGAGATGTACCTACAGCCTGCATTGCATGTGTCTTCAGGGGCTCCTCAGTGGACGTCTCTAAAATACTCTGTAAAAGTTCTCCATGACTCTCAGTATCTATCAGGTGTTCACTACTAGGCAGAATCAGGCCAAACACTGATGTACTCAGCAATGAATCTACGAGCACATCAGTAGGGTCTTCAACTGTAGAACAAGAAAAAAACATTTGCATTGATCCTCTGTATACGAAACAGAACTGATTACAATTTCCAATTTTTTTTTATGGTACACAATTGTCCAAATGTACATGGAACCAAATGTACATATATATATATATATAAAATCAGAGGATGCAAGTATGGATCATGGTACCTGTAGTCGCTGCTGTTGACATGGATGTCTCCTGTGTGTGTTTGGTGTCTTCAATGGGCTGCTGCTGACTCCACACGCTGGAGGTGCATAGCCCCACTTCTGCTGAACCACCATCTAGCACCTCTGTTAATAACTCCAGTAATGGTTCTGGTAATGGTTCTGATAACAGCTCTGGTAATGTCTCAGGTAATGACTGTGGTAATTGCTCAAGTAATGACTCAGGTAGTGGCTCTGGTAATGACTCAGGTAATGACTCAGGAAGTGGTTCAGGTAATGACTCAGGTAGTGGCTCAGGTAATGACTCAGGTAGTGGCTTAGGTAATGACTCAGGTAATGGCTCTGGTAATGACTCAGGTAATGGCTCAGGTAATGACTCAGGTAGTGGCTCAGGTAATGACTCAGGTAATGACTCAGGACATGGTTCAGGTAATGACTCAGGTAGTGGCTCAGGTAGTGGCTCAGGTAATGACTCAGGTAATGGCTCAGGTAATGACTCAGGTAGTGGCTCAGATAATGACTCAGGTAATGACTCAGGAAGTGGTTCAGGTAATGACTCAGGTAGTGGCTCAGGTAATAACTCAGGTAATGGCTCTGGTAATGACTCAGGTAATGGCTCAGGTAATGGCTCAGGTAGTGGCTCAGGTAATGACTCAGGTAATGACTCAGGACGTGGTTCAGGTAATGACTCAGGTAGTGGCTCAGGTAGTGACTCAGGTAGTGGCTCAGGTAATGACTCAGGTAGTGGCTCAGGTAATGGCTCAGGTAATGACTCTGGTAGTGGCTCTGGTAATGACTCTGGTAGTGGCTCTGGTAATGACTCAGGTAATGACTCAGGACGTGGTTCAGGTAATGACTCAGGTAGTGGCTCAGGTAGTGACTCAGGTAGTGGCTCAGGTAATGACTCAGGTAATGACTCTGGTAGTGGCTCTGGTAATGACTCAGGTAGTGGCTCAGGTAATGACTCAGGTAGTGGCTCAGGTAATGGCTCTGGTAGTGGCTCTGGTAATGGCTCTGGTAATGACTCAGGTAGTGGCTCAGGTAGTGACTCAGGTAATGACTCTGGTAGTGGCTCTGGTAATGACTCAGGTAATGGCTCTGGTAATGACTTAGGTAATAACTCAGGTAATGGCTCTGGTAATGACTCAGGTAGTGACTCAGGTAGTGGCTCAGGTAATGACTCTGGTAGTGGCTCTGGTAATGACTCAGGTAGTGATTCAGGTAATGACTCTGGTAGTGGCTCTGGTAGTGACTCAGGTAATGACTCAGGTAGTGGCTCAGGTAATGACTCAGGTAGTGGCTCTGGTAATGACTCAGGTAGTGACTCAGGTAGTGGCTCTGGTAATGACTCAGGTAGTGGCTCAGGTAATGACTCAGGTAGTGGCTCAGGTAATGACTCAGGTAGTGGCTCAGGTAATGACTCAGGTAGTGCCTCTGGTAATGACTCAGGTAGTGATTCAGGTAATGACTCAGGTAGTGGCTCTGGTAATGACTCAGGTAGTGGCTCTGGTAATGACTCTGGTAGTGGCTCAGGTAGTGGCTCTGGTAATGACTCAGGTAATGACTCTGAAAACAGCTTTGTTTGACGGCTCTCCGTCCCAACTTGACCAAGTGGTGAATACGTAAACTGCAGGACCTTTGGTGCCATGTCTGTGGATACAGAGTGAGTGTAAGGGAGATCCTCGCTAGAAGACACTCGGTGGTATACCACCATATCAGTGAGGGCAGAGGTGATCTTCTCACGGTTCTGATCGGTGGTAGGAAGAACAAGGGCTAGATTGGACCTGGAAGACTGCCTAGAACAGTGAACACCTTTACAACAGAACAGAATGGCATCGGGTAGACTTTCTGACTGAATCACAACCACATGGTCAGACGGAGGCGGGGTCATGTACAAAAGGAGCGGGTTTTTAACCAGCTCAACATGACACGATGACGGGGATCTCTGGAACACAGCAGATCGCACAGTAGGACGCCTGGACGTTGCCGTGTTTGTGAGGTCTTCTGGCATCACAGAGTTTTGCTTCACCTCCTTTCCATGGTGATCCTGGTCATGTGTGTGACTTGAAACAGCCCGGCTGTGGTATATCTCATCACTGGTGAAAGACTGTGTGGAATCCAACTTGGTTTCAAATACGAGTTTTCCGGCCTCCCTCTCATGATGGAAAAGTTGTTCAAGTTGAAGGGATCCAGAAGATTCTGAAGTCAATCTGGGGAAGGAGACTCCTGACACAGAAGTGGACCCTGTGTGTTCAATGTACAGATAATGGTTAATCATTCATATGGAAGCCATAGCTGTTTAGAGCACAGACAGTCTACACAAAATAATACAGCAAAATACAACACCAAAGACCCCAGATAAAGAGGTTGGCTTTGCTGAGAAGCATATTCAGTTCTAGTCCAGATATCTTATATTCATCTATTTCAGTAGGAAGCAAAATCTGTTTTGCTGTCTGGCGTCCTTTATTTCTTTTCCCCGCAACCATAGGAAGTGAAGGTTTTATTTCTCTGTTTTTATCTTCAAGTCACACTCTGTGGCCTAGATGTAGTGTTGGGGTGAAGGTAACGACCCGGGTTAGAGTCCTGGTCTCAACCGGTTAAGTTGCCTCCCGATTGGCTTTTGAGTTCAGCACTAGGGTCCTGCCACCAACATAAGCCCCATGGTGGCCAGTGGTGTCATTTCCAGGTTCAGAAAGTAAAAGTCCTCACCAGGATTTTGCTCAGGCTTCCTGGATTGTGTTGATTCCACTAATTTGACCTGGATTGCACTAATTTGAAAATCTAGCAAGCTTGAGCAAAGTCCTGGTGAGGACGTTTACTATCTGAACCTGGAATTGACACCTCTGGTGGTGGCTCACCCATCCGGCCACTGTGCCACCTAAGACTGCCAGGGCGCACGTTGCACACAGTCTGCTAATGGTGCGGATATCTCATATTACCTATAGCTTGTGTCATGATCTGGCAGACGGATGATAAACGTCGGTCGGTTCGGTTGAGATATTTTTCATTTGAAGGGACACCGGCTAAGCCGGCATACAAATCTGAAGTTTACCTCGAATCTTCAGGTGTGTGCGTGTGTAATGTACTTGGGTAAGATGCGTAGACGTATCAAAATTAAGACCAACATGGTGTTAATTTTATGACCAGCACCTGTGTGGTGTTGTAGGTTTACGGAGTTTTTGGAGTATTTAACAAGTATTAACTTGTATACACATATATCTCTTGAATAAAACATTAGCAAACGCTTATTCTAATGCGTGTATTTACTGTTAAAACAACCATTTATCCACGTGAAACCAAGATGTCGGGGGCTTTAACGATACAACGGGTGTTCTGGACCATCTGATTTACCTTTTACCGCTGTGAGGAGGTTGGCCAGGTCTCGCACGTTCATCCAGGGATGCTCTGTAATAAAGACCGACATGAGTACAGGGATGCTCTGTAATAAAGACCGACATTAGTACAGGGATGCTCTGTAATAAAGACCGACATGAGTACAGGGATGCTCTGTAATGAAGACTGACATGAGTACAGGGATGCTCTGTAATAAAGACCAACATTAGTACAGGGATGCTCTGTAATAAAGACTGACATGAGTACAGGGATGCTCTGTAATGAAGACCGACATGAGTACAGGGATGCTCTGTAATAAAGACTGACATGAGTACAGGGATGCTCTGTAATAAAGACCAACATTAGTACAGGGATGCTCTGTAATAAAGACTGACATGAGTACAGGGATGCTCTGTAATGAAGACCGACATGAGTACATGGATGCTCTGTAATAAAGACTGACATGAGTACAGGGATGCTCTGTAATGAAGACCAAAATGAGTACATGGATGCTCTGTAATAAAGACTGACATGAGTACAGGGATGCTCTGTAATAAAGACCAACATTAGTACAGGGATGCTCTGTAATAAAGACTGACATGAGTACAGGGATGCTCTGTAATGAAGACCGACATGAGTACAGGGATGCTCTGTAATAAAGACTGACATGAGTACAGGGATGCTCTGTAATGAAGACCGACATGAGTACAGGGATGCTCTGTAATAAAGACTGACATGAGTACAGGGATGCTCTGTAATGAAGACCGACATGAGTACAGGGATGCTCTGTAATAAAGACTGACATGAGTACAGGGATGCTCTGTAATGAAGACCAAAATGAGTACAGGGATGCTCTGTAATAAAGACCGACATTAGTACAGGGATGCTCTGTAATAAAGACCAACATTAGTACAGGGATGCTCTGTAATAAAGACTGACATGAGTACAGGGATGCTCTGTAATGAAGACCGACATTAGTACAGGAATGGCGACCTCCAGTGTTGGTCTCCTAAACGGAACAGCCTCTTACCTCGCCTAACATGAGAAAGTTCCTGGCAGTACGAAGCGATGAACCCCACGACATCCTGTGGCTGTCCGAGGACAACCGCTCGTCCGACAGCCACGAGTAAACTCTTTAAGCCGATCGGTACGATGACCGGCGGCATGTTTCCCCGGATGCGAGGACTGGCGTCGCCGCCTGTTTCAAAAGTAAACACGTACACAAGCCCATAAACAAGCATCGGTTATACGTGATCGAGTTCAAAATGACCATCACCAACCATCCTTTACTATTTCTGGTGTGTTTTAAAGCGATTATCACGTAGCTTACCTTTTTTATATCCGGTCACTGCTTCAGTTCTTTAAGTCGATATAGGCCGACTATTCAAGATGAGGACGACTGAACATCCAGCTGCTGCGGTCGTGTCTGTGTTGTCATGGAACCCAAAATACACTTTTATTTTTATTCAAAAAAGTCGGTAAATAAGCGTCATGAAATCGTGCTACAAATGATATAATTTAGGGTTTTTTTTCTTTTGCTTTGTTTTAGATAAACACAGAGGGATTCTGGGCCCAAGTGGGGGTGTACAATAGTAGCCTACATAATTCTATACTTTACACTATGCATAACCTTTGTGGTTCCCTAATGGATTTATGTTGATCTACAAGTGTGCTCCCCTCCTGAGTTTATGTTGATCTACAGGTGTGCTCCCCTCCTGGGTTTATGGTGATCTAGTATGATCCCCTAATGGTTTTATGGTGATCTACATATTCCCATAGTCTATGGGGCAGGTAAAGTCATTATGGTAACTGCTGATGCCAACCACACCCACTGAAGAGCTCGTGTGTTTACCAGCAGACACGACCTGCCATCTGTGCTTTCATTCTGTATTATCTAGGCACAGGTTTGTAAACCCGTGTTACACTTCCACTGTGAATTTCTCATTGACTTGTGTGAAATGTGTTGTGCAGATATTAAATGGAATAAAAAGCAAACTTTTTTCCCTCAGACTTTCATGCATGAAGATTACCCAGAATTTTATGCCATGATTCATTTTGCATATAAAGAGTACAGAGCACCAGCATGTTAATGCATTATTTTATTTCCTGCTCACAGAACCTCCCGTGCCTCTGTAGGTCAGCAGAACTGTAATGACCTGCATATGAAAAAGGAAGGCAAATAACATTTTAAATGATAAAAAATAAATACTGAATAAGGTGTGTGAAAGTGAATGGGGAAAAATGAATGAGTTAAATATTTAACTTTTTTTTAGCTATTTATCTTCCTTAGTTGGAGCTGGAGGTGTGGAACTAACCCAATGGTTGTAGACTAATAACTTAATTAAAATTGAAGTCCATACCTGTTGCGTTGGAGCGGCAGTAAACTGCATGTCGGACTTATTTCTTCTATGGGCCAGCCTGTGGCTCCCCCTGGTGGCAGGCGTGGAAACAGCCAGATGGGTCCACATTGTTGGGCTCATTGTGAGGACAGCATTGGTACTGAGAACTGTGGTAGCGTGTCAGCAGGGGGCGCTGTGGTTGACAGTAGCGGGATACGTGTGCAGACAAACAGCAGCCGTGGCAGCACGTGAAGGCGTAGGAGGGTGTGGACAGGCAGGGGTGCAGCTCTGTAGCCGGTCAAGGTGGCAGCCACAAGGGGGGACGCTGTTTTGGCACACTGGGACGTTGTGGTGCTGCAGGCCGTGAGAGGGCACGATGGCAGGGCCCGCGGCCTGCTGTGTGGGTCGCTCAGGAGCGGATGACACAGCCTCCAGCAGTTGGCACCGCAGACATGATCCACGCATGGTCCTGTGGACACCTCACCCCCAGGGGCTGTGGCACAATTCATATTTTATGAGTCATTTTTTTATTCCTGTCATTTCTTCAGAAAAACACATTTTTTCTGAAGAACACTGTGGTTTCTGAGGTAAATAGGGGCAACATTTAAGCATTTTAAGTCATTTTTTATTCAATTGTCTAATGTAAAAATCAGAATAACATCTTATATAATCATTTATTGTGCAAAAAGGAAATTATATTGATGTGTTGTGAAAAGCGCTATACAAATATATTTGATTTGATTTGATAAATTTCTAAGCTTCTTAAAAACTATGCACTTTTGACACACATACTATACTAAAAACCTTCAATATGAAACACAAAGCTAGAATACAGGAGCAAAACAAGAATCAGCAGATAAGGTGTCCCCTTGCCTGGTTTACCAGCGTAGTTTGGGGTGTAGAAAATATGCTGGTGAAGTTTCTTCTGCTCTCCATTGCCTGTCACCATGGAAACTCCAGCCTGGTACTCTGAGGGTGGCTGTGTCGTGTGGAAACGTGGGTCACCCTGGAAGACGACACGGGGCACTTGGGCAGATCCCAGAGTCCCTCTGGGACCACGCGTGTATCGTACCCACACCTGGGCACTTTGGGAAGTGGAAGATACACCAAGAATGGTGAGCGGTCAACCTGCTTGGGGGATGAATCTTTCACACGCCTGTGCTCTGATGAGCCTGCATGGGGCACTGTAGGCCTATATGCCCGTGCGTCAGAAATCTCCACAGACATCTCGGACTCTTCCGATGAAGGTGTTAGTGGACTGAGGGCTCTGATGTCCACAGGGGACTGAGGATGAGGAGATAGTGTTGTATCGGTGGCGTACGACTGACGTGAAAACGTGGGGAAGTCGTCGGTTGACATAACAGATATGGGAGAGGAGGCGGTCTGGAGGTGAGTGTCGGCAGCAGGTGTCGTGTCCTTGAATACTGACACAGGCTTGTGTGGGTGTTCCTGTGCTGACAAATGAGAAGCAAAGAACTCTGCTGGCACAGGGAGCACCAGATCTTCAGCCTGGTGAACAGGATCACCCGTAACACACTGCATTACTGCCATTAGGCCTTACTCTGTCAGGAGAGCGGTTAGACTAAGTACACTGTTGGGGGTGCCGGGGACCGTCCCTGTGGAAGTGTCCTCAGATGGACATGTGTCCTGCACCGTGTCTTTGGGTAAAGTGGGTGGAGACTGGAACACGATTATCTCTGGGATGTATCATGTTCCAGGCTTTGTATCGCTGGGGACCGGGGCCATCTGGATGAGAACGTCGGGGGTGACGTCCTGTAGGGAGACCCGCTCAAAGAGTGCCAAGCGGGCCCTGTGACACGCCGTGCCGTCGCTGGACGACGGTCGGCCACTCCCCTCCTGATCACGCAGCCAGGCGTCGGGCTGCCTCTGGGTCAAAGAGGCCTGGAGAGAGGGAGACGATGGTGGCGGACATGACTCCTTCAGTGTCTGTCCCCTCAGACCCAGTGTCACCAGGGTCTGCTTCTGTCTCTGGGGTGGTGGCTGGTGGTTGTGTACTGGGGAAGACTGGGACGGGGCCCTGGGTGTCTTCATAAAGTGGGCCATTACCCTGAACACACATGCTGTTCTGGTAAACTGTGAAACAGAATTGAACATGTAAGCACACACACTGATTTGTGGGAAAATATTGAATTGGTTTTAGATATATGAAACCTCTTCATTTGTCTCATTTATTTACATTTGATACCTTTAGTTCTTCTGAATTCTTTTATTAGGTTTTCCAGATCCAGATCCATATTTTCTGTAGAAAATAAATGAACAACTGTCTAAGTCAACATGGGGGTTTTTTTTTATAGTTTTGGTGAAAATAACAGGTATAACAGGTAATGGGCCAGCCTTTCACCTGAACTTCAGAAGCTCACCGAAATACAGCGAAACAAAATGACATTCTCTGGATGATGTCTCGATATAGCGAGACTTAACTCTTCCAGTAATGCTTTTAGTCCGTCAGGGACCATTATTTTCCGCGGAGGAATACTCATCATTTCTATACGCGGATGTTTGGGCCCATTAGAAGATAGCGTTTTAAAATCGGATTTAATCCGATAAAAACGTGGATATGATATTAGGATTTTTACATAGAACCGCCTTGCGTTGCGAAACACAACAACAATGGCTGTACGTCAGTGATGGACCACGTCATATAATGACCGTATGGAAACGTGTTTACAGTCTACACATCTCGAAATATCTCCTATAGTACAGATGCAGATTGATGATAAACGTCCAAGACAACAGAGAGTATAGGCTATAGGCTAATACATTTTTTAATTAATTTATAAACATGAATACTTTTTTGTAATTTATATTAGGATAAACTGTATATTTAGGGATTATCGTGTCAATTATTTGTGCAGTTGGTTACGGGAAATGACACCCACTCAGTCTATTCAATACCTTACCAACTTTACATAAAATACTTTGCTATCTATCACTGAGAATTGATCACTCCAGTAACTACAGACGTGGATATGTCGCCACGATCGCTCATTTACATTAAAGCTATAACAAACACTCAAAATGAGAAGCAGGGTTAATAGACGTGATGTTTAGGGTGTTTACACTACTTTTTATTCTGGAACAGCGTGGCAAACCATGCCAAAGATGTCGCACGTGTGTGCTGTTTTTGCACAATCTGCTTTAGAAGCGTTTCATTCTGAAGTGGGTTTTAATGGGTTTTTAAAAAACGTTTAATAAAGTCAAAAGTACGTCAGTTAAAGAATAGTTACTCTTCAAACAGGAGCAGGTGCCCTTTTATTTAGTCCCATTATAATGCATGCATGCATAATGCTTTGGGCATGAAATGAATGCAAGCGCGTTCAACGTCGTCACATGCACGCGCAGGCGCGTCCTCTCATGCTGATGCCAGATCGGTTTATTTGTAAATCTCGATCTTCATCACTGCAAAACATGTGTACAAACTGCTCTGTGATCAGGTTTAGCGAGTCACTTCCCCCCGGCAGCTCTCGTCGTGTCGTCCGGGTACGCCTACGATCGGCAGTGGGGCAACAACACGAAACTAGCACGAAGAGTGAGATGTGGAGTTGAGATTAGGGCTTTATATGGGTTTTGTTCTGGTAGAGACTTGATTTACTGGAGAAACCCCAAATAGTTCTCTCAGCCTGTGTGGTGCGGCTCACTCACGTCTCCCACATCCAGTGCTGAGCGCTGCTTGGTTTCGGTTCTGTTCCGCGTCGGTACGGTTGTGTTTTCTGGTGTTTTTAACGATATTTTCGCGATGGCAGGCGCCGGACCTGCTGACCACTGGGCTGAAGATGTTCCGACACAGGTCGACGACGCAGAACTGTCTCTGCAGGGCATTAACTTGCTGCTGAACAACGGCTTTAAGGAAAGTGCCGAGCTGTTCCACAAATACAGGTGAGTGTTTATCACTAGTGAATGATGGTGCTGTAGTGAGGACAGGTGAGGTAGTTTATATCCCACAGGCCTCATGAACTGGGTTCAATATATTGGACTGGGTTCAATATCCTAAATGACTCTTCCGAGTTTCTACGGCTGTCGTTAATTCCAGTAAAAATGAGAATATCTGCTGAAACAGCTACACGATTTACTTTATGGTTCACTTAAGACTGGCAGAAAATGACTCCCACGTAGAGGTTCAGTTCACACGAAGCGCTCTTTTAAAATCGTATTTGCAGGAAAGTCCAGTTTCTCACACCAAAAGGGAAATAACCAGTTTCCCCTGTCAGACAGGCGCATGCGCACTAAGATCA
Organism: Brachyhypopomus gauderio; assembly: GCF_052324685.1. NCBI lineage: Eukaryota > Metazoa > Chordata > Actinopteri > Gymnotiformes > Hypopomidae > Brachyhypopomus > Brachyhypopomus gauderio. The sequence goes on from NC_135224.1 coordinate 5,033,116, forward strand.
CGTGCGGAAAGCGCCGTTTAGTCTCGTGTCACGCTGGTGAATCTCGGTTCCTGCTGAAACGCTCTTGGACTCTGTGAGAAGATCGGATGTGTCCTTACTTAAAGCTGCTGCTTCCTCCTTACTCTGTAATTGTGGAGCTACATTTAGTGGCGCTAAACACCAGTTCCCCCCCCCCCCCCCAGTTCGCGCGCCCTGCTCCCAGCGTGATGTTATACTGGGCGCGTTTAATGGGTGGACTGACATTTCATTGCGCGCTGGGGGGCTTGAAGCACCTGCTGGTACCAGAACAGACTCGTGTTTTCAAATGAGCATCGGCAGTTCTGAATGAAATGAGACTCCGTGTCTCCCCCAAACGTGTCCGCCTGTAGCACCGCTGCACAGTCACGTCACGGTGAATCGTCTGTCTGTCACTTGCCTGTCTTACACTTGTTCACCTTTTCTTCTCGTCAAAAGTCCCTAAATAGGCATGATTCAGTTGCAGGGTAATTCAGAGGGTCAGGAGATGAGAGGACTAAAGCTCATATATGCGTCTATCTTGTACTGTTAGATTTTGAGTGAAAGTTAGAGATGCCATTAATTTGACCATAGCACAAACCAAAATGGCCTTAATGTAAGCCTGAAAGAGGCACTTGGCCTGTGAAGTGTTGCTTATTAGAGCAGTTTTATTCTCACACTTATGTAGCACCTCAGTCTTAAAGTTGACACTTTCAGACTGCTTTAATTTACTTAGTGTATACTAAATACATTTTATACACTTTACATAAGTACATGTATTGTAATGAAACGTTAAGCCTTCTGTGCCATTTTGGGCACCGTTACAATAATTGTTTTATGCAGATACTTTGAGGGGGAAAGGCAGTTGATCCAGCAAATGTGTGGCTGTCGCTAAAGTAATTCAATATGACTTGAAGCTCATTTCACATATCTTCATTCTGAAGTGCGTTATAGGGGAATTCTAGTAAAAAAAACCCATTGCTTGTTCTAGTAGAAAGCTTACAGGCTAAAAAATGCCCGTGTACTCCTTTTTAAGAGGAAGTTGAAGGAGTGTGCCAGTGTTAAGTCTGCATTTCATCATTCTACAGTGTTTGTCTCATATTGTGCAGAAACTCTCGTAGACTTCCACAGAACATAATTCAAGATCATGAAACACTCTCATACTGCTAATGTAGTGATATAAAGTTCAAATATAGGTATTCAATTTTAGGATTGTGCAGGCACCTTTTAAATTATTAATTTATGTCTTCAAAGTTTGAAATACCCCCCCACCCCCCACGTGTCACCTAAATTAAATTTGGCTGGAAAATACAGTTAAATACATTTTAGCAAGTAGTGAGAGTGGGTGTTGTCTCCCTACAAAGCATGTGGTGCTAAATTAGTTGTCAGACTGGATAGCCTATGATGTTTAGCACTGGACTCAAACATAAACAACGTTAGCTTGTTAGCCAGCATTAAACCACTAAACCAGGCCGGCAGCTCAGCTTACGATGACTAGAAAGACAAGTAGATTAGGTGTAGTCATGGCAACCACATACAAAGCAAACTAGAGATTTTACAAGAGATGCAAATGGATTCAAAACAATGTAATTGCATTCAAAATGATGGACTGACTGTGTTGAAGGTGTCCTACTCCAGAGGGACAACCTTGTGTTTAAACGCCCGTGTGTGCTACACTGGAAAGTGCTTGAAATTCATTCCAGCAAACCCGCAGAAACGGGTCATGAAGTCCTGACCAGATCAGCGTGGTTCATATCATCCCTCTGGCTAGCAGGAATCACGACCTGCCCAGCAAACATCTGTGACGCATTGCGTCTTCCTCTTCCTTCCGCTGTATTTTATTTATGTGTGTATATTTTGTGTGTTTGTGTGTCCCAGGAATTACAGCCCTCTGATGAGTTTTGGGGCCAGCTTTGTCAGTTTCCTGGTAAGCAGTTTCTTACTTTCCCCCTACAGAATGTAGCTCTCAGCCTCTTGCAAACACGTGCTAGTAGATGTTAGCGAAGCTAGCATCATCTAAACTACCATGCGCCATACTTCCACATTAATATCACTCAACATCCCTGTGGCCAAGACGAATCCACAGTTGATTACAGAATAATCATTTCTAGTGAACGTCTGATGGAACAAGGTGACCTGTGTCTGCTCTACCAGACACAGAGCTGAATGATGAGGGTGGTCTATACAAGGTCCTGTCCAGCCTGTGTCGTGTGTCCCAGGGAAGCATACGAGTTAACCAATCAATAGCTATGTAAAAAAATGTACCTGTGCTTAGAGAGTTCCTCAAGCACTGATTAAAGAGCTGTGTGCCATCACAGCAAAGTCACTGAGATTATGGACCAATCGTGTGGCTCCAAGGGGATTTTTACTGGTGCCTTAATACCTTATATAGGAACAGCTGCACTGACTGCATAGAAAACAATACAGCTGGCTCTCCTGGGTTTGAAATGACCTGCGATGCGATTGGCCGTGTTAGACCGGCACACGCACGCTGCTCTGTTCACACGTGAGACGACGTGTCGTGTTTGTGGCCCAGAACGCCATGTTGACATTCGAGGAGGAGAAGATGCAGTTGGCGTACGAAGACCTGCGTGCGACGGAGAAGATGTGTGAGGGAAACATCGCCGGCGTCCTGGAGAGCATCAGGAGCAAGATGAGGAAGAGTGTGAGTGGTTGTTCTCGCGTCGACACGTGGGGTGTGCGGCCCCAGCAGGGACCTCCTAATCCACTTACAATTACCAACATGCCATAAACTAGTCCATTTGGTGGAAAAAGAGATTAAATCATAAAGTAATCACATTTTCTTTTTTATTTGATTGGAGTGAAAATTCAAAACGTCCCTGCTGTTGCAAGGCCTGAAAACTGATGGATGAGTTTACATGAGGAGTTTCAGGGGCTGTTTTTAACATCTAGAACAACATTAAGCTCACACAGCTGACATTTTTAAAGTTGACATTTCATTCAATAGAACATCATCATTAATTATGCTGGCGGAGTCCATTAATATGGATAACACATCTAGTGATGCTGTGTTTAAGTTCTTTTCATAGCGGGAAATCCGAACTCGTGATGCAAAAGGAAGAAATCTATTAAACCGCTCAGAAATATTTCCCAAAATGGAAGTAGGTTGAGCCACACAGGGACTCATAGCACTGATGTTTTTAAGGCTTTTGGTGCAAACATTGTTCCTCGTGTTTGATCTTGGGTCGTTAGGCCAGCTTGCCTAACATACGTCGTTAGGTATGTGTTGTTAGGTATGTGTAGTTAGGTATGTGTTGTTAAGTATGTGTAGTTAGGTATGTGTTGTTAAGTATGTGTAGTTAGGTATGTGTTGTTAAGTATGTGTAGTATGCTGTAGGGGTTTGAAATGTACTTCTTAGCCCGTGATCTGAAGGGCCTGCTTCTTGTAGCAGGATCTCTGCCATATGATGCCAAACCAAATATTAGGAAGTAAAGACGACCACTTCTCCTATTTGCTAACAGAGTTTGCTTTATCTTGCCTGATTTGGAAGACCTGCTTCAAGAGGTCGACCCCACCTGCTGACCGTGTGCTCAACTCCAGCAGGTGGAGAGCTCCAGGTGCGAGGAGGCGGTGGTGGAGAAGCTACAACGTCTCATCATCGTGGCGGACTGCCAGGTGTACCTAGCCGTGCTGGCCTTCATCAAACAGGAGATCTCAGGTGGGCCCAGACGGACACCCCGGTCCACTCGCATGACCCACATTACCCACCGATCCTCCAGTTTCACTCCATCATATCTACATAATGCACCAGAGTGTCTCCTCCAGCGTGTGGGCTGGCTTTGTAAATGCCACTGAGAGATCTCTGTGGCTTTTATCAGGGGTTACACAGACATGCCATTTACAGTGTCTCTCAATTAAGTGTGGCTTCAAAACAGAGGAAAAAAGTGAAATATTGGGTGGAATCTTTGTTTTATATAGTAAATAATATTCAAAAAATGGTGCCCTTCAAAAAACATTCCACACCCTGAAGTCTTCTACCCACCTTGCCTGACATTTACAGACTGTTCAGCAAATATATAAAAATATGATTTTGAAAGTCAAAATTGAAAACCTGCTTGCATAAGTATTGCATACGCTTGCATAAATAAAGTTGCTTGCACTGGGGGAAAAACCTGCCTGCATAAGAATCCGAACGGCTCTGTGCTGAACTGCTGCAGTAACAGCTCCTTGTGTTTTTGGGCTAAATTTCCGAATGCTTTGCACACTGGTTGGGAGTGAATTAACCCAGGTGGATTAACCCAGGTGAATTAGACTAGGCCCTGTAACCCAGGCCTCCTGACCAGGCATGAAAATCTGTCACCTTTCGGCGAAATTCCCCGTTTTGAAGTTGAAAAGGGTGACCTACGTGAATCATGTAGATCCGATGAGTTTTTTGTTTGGGGGGGGGGGGGGATTATATTATATATTTTAATTATCATATTGACGTAATAAGCAAACAGAGCACTTCCGAAATCGGCAATTTCAATGACACAGTGGCCAGCAGTTTCCGCCCAGAACCTTCATAGAGGCCAAATAGCGTTTCAATCATACCAACCTTCTTCATGTTATTCATTTACTGCTAAGCGGGACGAGAAGCAGGACCTAGTGCTATCTACACCGGGGACAAGGCAGAAGAGCGTACATTTACCACTACATTTACCAGATCGTACATTTACCACTACATTTACCAGATCGTACATTTACCACTACATTTACCACTACATTTACCAGATCGTACATTTACCAGATCGCACATTTACCACTACATTTACCAGATAGTACATTTACCACTACATTTACCAGATCGTACATTTACCACTACATTTACCAGATCGTACATTTACCACTACATTTACCACTACATTTACCACTACATTTACCAGATCGTACATTTACCAGATCGCACATTTACCACTACATTTACCAGATAGTACATTTACCACTACATTTACCAGATCGTACATTTACCACCACATTTACCAGATCGTACATTTACCACCACATTTACCAGATCGTACATTTACCACCACATTTACCAGATCGTACATTTACCACCACATTTACCAGATCGTACATTTACCACCACATTTACCAGATCGTACATTTACCACCACATTTACCAGATCGTACATTTACCACCACATTTACCAGATCGTACATTTACCAGATCGTACATTTACCAGATCGTACATTTACCACCACATTTACCAGATCGTACATTTGCCACCACATTTACCAGATCGTACATTTACCACCACATTTACCAGATCGTACATTTACCACTACATTTACCAGATCGTACCTTTACCAGTAGATTTAATTGGGTTATTAATGGTTTCAATCGTTTTCATATTTTGCGGTAAAACAAAGTTACTGCCGCTCGCTACAGCGTTGAACACTGTCAGAGCCACAAGCTCTGGTGATAAATAGGTAGATAGGCCTATTAAGTTCACATCAACCCTGTGTAGTTAACGGTGACCTAAAATAAGAATCAAGATTTTTTTTTCTAGTGTGTCTGTAGTTGTAACTGGTGAATCCAGGGACGTGTGATAACATTCGCGCCAGGGCTGAAAACGTTGAAGATGAAGTTGTAAAGTCTTGTCGTTTGAGTCTACCCTGTGCTTTAGCCCATGTTAGAAAATAAAAACACGTGAACCTGGTATTTTTACACTCATTTTTGCCGCTGATGTATTTATTGGTTCATTAAGACGTAATAGTTTTGACTGAGCCATCTGGAATGGCGAAAGCGGCTTCTCGCGGTTACGAATCTGGCTCCATACATTGAATCCATTGACATGACAGTCAAAAAAAAATGTTTTATGGATTTTACTATATTTTACGGAGCCCGTAAGGTGACATCATGTAAAAAAAAAATAATGCGTGGCCACGACTTATTAACGCGTGGGAACGAGATACTAATGTCGCCTTTCACACGCGGCAACAAAGTTTATTTTTTCACAGCAAAGCAAGCAGATCCCAGGGATGTTCGCGAACTGACTGCCCAAGGAAGGTAAACCTGGCTTTAAATAAAGTAATACTTAATTATCTTGTTCGCACATGTTAATTATCTCGTTCGCACGCGTTAGTAAGTCGTGGCCACGCGTTATTATATTTTTTACATGATGTCACTTTACGGGCTCCGTAATATTTGGCATCACCTGTCGCTGTACCCCCGTACACCAGCAGCCACCCCCCCCCCTCCCCCCCCGTGTCGCCGTATACGTATGACGTCACATGTCAACGCCCCGTCGCCGTATCCCCATGACGTCACATGCCCCGCCCCCCTGTCTTCTCACCTTTTTAACCCCTGACCCATTTTCATGCCTGCCTGACACATTTGCTCCAGGTTGTTTTAGTTGGTTGAATGATTCTTAATGATGGACTACACATTTCTGTAAACATCTAGGTTTTAACTTGGTTCTTGTAGCATTTTCTTTAGCTTACCACAGTTAAATCTTTTTTAGTTTACCTTTCCTGTCTTGTCCTGTCTGCTAGGGACCTTTGATAATCATGAAGGTGAATTTTCTCTCAAGCTTTAGCTTTAGTTTTTTAGTTGGAACCTGCCCTTCCTCACTGTTCTTCTGTGCTTACCTTCAACTCTCTCTCTCTCTCTCTCTCTCTCTCTCTCTCTCTCTCTCTCTCTCTCTCGCTAACATAATCCCATGTATCTATAATGTCACTGTGTCCTTTTTAGGCCCAAATCTTTCATCTATGTAATCCTGGATTACATAGTACGCATCACAGTACAGGAGTTGGATACTTATGCAAACACCATTTTCAATGAGTAATTTTGTTTTTGCATAAAACCAGAATCACTTTCTAAAATTCTTAATTTTATGATGATGGTGCCATTTATAGTCCAAATGAATCTGGCGGCTTGTAAGGGTTTGAACAGACAGTTGACTCAGTCCTTTAACTGTATTTCCTGTCGCTGTTTCCGGGCAGCGTATATTAAAGCTGGATGGATCCTCCGGAAAGCTTGGAAGATGTACAATAAATGCTACAGTGACATTAGCCAGCTCCAGGAAGCCTGCCAGAGAAGGTGCTCCGCCCCGCAGGGAGGTGTGTCCTCCAGCCAGCAGGGGGTGCCCTCCTCCCAACGTGTCAAGCACGCTCCTGGGTCTCCTCTTCTTCCTGAACCCCTGAACCCTGAGAAGGAGCCACAACATACCCGTCAGTCCAAAGGGAGCCGGAAGGCCGCCGCGCCGTCCTGCCACCAGGGGGCGCCCACCGCGGAGGCCCTGAGCCGCCTGAAGGGGTCGGTCAGCTTCGGCTACGGCCTCTTCCACCTCTGCATCTCCATGATCCCGCCTCACCTGCTCAGGATCGTTAACCTGCTGGGTTTCCCCGGCGACCGGCAGCGGGGGCTGTCGTCGCTCGCCTACGCCAGCGAGAGTAAAGACATGAAGGCTCCCCTCGCTACGTGAGTGACCCGCCCCCAACGCTGCCCCGCTCTCCTGCCCCACCTTCTGCTGCCCCGCTCTACTGTTGCCCCGCTCTACTGCCCCGGCTTCTGTAGGAGCTCGAAGGCGTTTGTGTTATTTTCAGTGTCACACACACACACACACACACACACACACACACACACACACACACACACACACACACACACACACACACACACACACACACGTTCATAATCAGTAACTGAGTAGCAGTTGTTTCTGTAAACTTCACGTAAAAATATCAAAACTATATTTCACATTCTCTGGTGCTATGCAGTTAGGGCGTATAAATAATGTTACATAATGTTGATAATCACAAAAAATCCATTTTGACCAACATTTTTAGCCTTGAATTTTAGTGACTTCCAAAGTTATGAGATTATTAAAAGGTTTATTATATTTTAGTACTGTGTTATGGCCTATACTGTATAGCTTTGACAGGGAAATAGACCAGATGCTTAAAGCCACTTCATGTCTGTCTCAGGCTCGCCCTTTTGTGGTACCACACGGTAGTGCAGCCATTTTTTGCCCTGGACGGCTCAGAAACGGAGGCAGGACTTCTGGCAGCGAGAGCCATTCTTCAGAAGAAGGAGTCAGAGTACCCAAACTCCTCCCTCTTCATGTTCTTCAAAGGCCGAGTGCTGCGCCTGGAGGTGAGCTCACGTTTGAGGGTGCTGAGCTCACGTTTGAGGGTGCTGAGCTCACGTTTGAGGGTGCTGAGCTCACGTTTGAGGGTGCTGAGCTCACGTTTGAGGGTGCTGAGCTCACGTTTGATGGGTGCTGAGCTCACGTTTGATGGGTGCTGAGCTCACGTTTGATGGGTGCTGAGCTCACGTTTGATGGGTGCTGAGCTCACGTTTGATGGGTGCTGAGCTCACGTTTGATGGGTGCTGAGCTCACGTTTGAGGGTGCTGAGCTCACGTTTGAGGGTGCTGAGCTCACGTTTGATGGTGCTGAGCTCACGTTTGCGATGTTGGTTTTGGTCCGTCCCGTCCAACCCACTCCTTCTTCTGACTCCATCAGTGCCAGATCAGCGATGCGCTGGTGGCCTTCAACAGCGCCCTGGACCTGGCCAGACACCAGAGGGAGATCCAGCACGTGTGTCTCTACGAGATCGGTAGGTGGGTTCGTCCGTTGGGTAAAAGCACTCGAGCTCCGCCTTGGGGGGGGAGGTGTTTGGGGAGTTTCCCCATGCAGGTGACGGGGAGCAGTCACTCAGAGATGTGCCTTTTTCACAGTGATCTCCCTGCACAGTA